>NW_010533237.1:42321-51569 GCF_000687285.1 Phaethon lepturus
TTTAAGCAGTATTTGGGGAGAAAAAGAAATTTCTTCCTTTTCACATTAGTTTACTTTTGCCTTTATTGTTACTGTAATATTTACCAAAGACCCAATCCTCTAAGCTTATGAGCATCCTGGCTGACTTCAAGGGCAGTTTCAGGAGCTTTAGGGAATCCTAGTGTGTGCAACATCGTGCTTTCAGATAACTGCTTATCCTGATATGCAGACAATAATACTGAAAATAAACTAAATGCTATTAAAAACAAATTAGAGCTAGCATAAAGGGGAAACAGACCTTGCAAAATACTGTGCTACAGTTCCAATATTTTAATATAAAAATTTTGCTTACTTTAGACATACTCTAAGGGGATTTCCCTCTCAAGTCACCTCTTGCCTCATCTTTTCTCGAAAATAGGACTCAGGAGCTTTTCAGAAAGATTTTTGCACCTGTTCTTAACAGGCTTGTATGTCAAATATGTAAGTGCTATATACAATGAGTCACTGCCTCTAGACATTTTTTTAAAGGTTGACAAAATTTTAATCACAAAACTCACTAATTATGACCTTCAGAGTAAGCCACTTACACCTACATAAATTCTCTTTTGCCAACACTAACTATTCCCCATGGCTTCCGTAACTGCTGTGTTCCCGTAACGGATGTACACACGAGTTTCATGCATCATCATATGTGGAATAGAGATTAAGAAAACAAAACTACCTTTGAAATTCTATTAAGAGAAGTGTAAAAGGTTATCCAACCAGTAAAAATGTGAAATATTTTATGCACATATCCTGACTAATACCTCTCACAATGCACACGAAGATACACAGTCGGAGTGTGGGGGGGGAACAACAATGAAAATGAAGGCAAAAATAATTTAAGAGTAAATTCTGTGCCAGAACACCACAGAAAAATTGCTTTGTAGACACGTTGTGAACTTAAGAACCTGCATTGCAAACCTAATCTGCGGCTTGTTCTATCTCTACCACCTCTCTGGTGACCAAGTTCTAACTCCACCATCCAATGGTAATCCTGGCAAAAAATGCAGTGCCTAAAACCAGCTAGTTTAGTACTGTTCTTTTAGAGCAAGTTGTCTCAATTTATTGCTAATACATGAACCATGCACCTATCAAGCTTTCTGAAATGGAGTGACTACATCAGTGGACAAGGGAAGAGCTACAGATGCCATCTATCTGGACTTTTGTAAGGCCTTTGACAAGGTCCCCCACAACATCCTTGCCTCTAAATTGGACAGATACAGATCTGATGGGTGGACTGTTGGGTGGATGAGGAATTGGCTGGATGGTGGCACCCAGAGGGTAGTGGTCAATGGTTCTATGTCCAGATGGAAATTGGTGAAAAGTGGTGTCCCTCAGGGGTCTGTACTGGGACCAGCACTCTTTAATATCTTAATCAATGACATAGACAGTGGGATTGAGTGCACCCTCAGCAAATTTGCAGACAACACCAAGCTGAGTGGTGTGGTTGACACACCTGAGGGATGGGATGCCATCCAGAGGAACCTGGACAAGCTCCAGGAATAGGTCTGGGTGAACCTCATGAGGTTCAATAAGGCCAAGTGCAGGGTCCTGCACCTGGGTTGGGGCAATCCCCAGTATTGGGGGACCAAGGGGTCAAGAGCAGTCCTGTTGAGGAGGACTTGGGGGTACTGGTGGATGAAAAACTGGACATGAGCCGGCAATGTGTGCTCACAGCCCAGGCGGCCAACTGCCTCTTGGGCTGCATCCAAAGCAGCGTGGACAGCAGGCCAAGGGAGGGGATTCTGCCCCTCTACTCCGCTCTGGTGAGACGCCACCTGGAGTCCTGCATCCAGCTCTGGAGCCCTCATGACATGGACCTGTTGGAGCAGGTCCAGAGGAGGGCCACAACAATGATCAGAGGGATGGAACAGCTCTGCTGTGAGGACAGGCTGAGAAAGTTGGGGTTGTCCAGCCTGGAGAAGAGAAGGCTCCAAGGAGACCTTATTGCAGCCTTCCAGTACTTCAAGGGAGCTTGTAAGAAAGATGGGGACAGACTTTTTAGCAGGGCCTGTAGTGATAGGACAAGGAGTAATGGTTTTAAACTAAAAGAGGGCAGATTTCGACTAGAGAAAAGGAAGAAATGTTTCACCATGAGGGTGGTTACACAGTGGCCCAGGTTGTCCAGAGAGGTGGTAGATGCCCCATCCCTGGAAACATTCCAGGTCAGGTTGGACGGGGCTCTGAGGAACCTGATCTAGTTGAGGATGTTCCTGCTCATTGCAGGCAGGTTGGACTAGGTGACCTTTAAAGGTCCCTTCCAACCTAAAACTATTCTATGTTTCTAAAGTTTTAGCAACATTTTTAGTTAATGACTGTTTTCAACTCTGAACTACTTTGTATCATTACATTCTCTTGTAAAATGCAGCAAAAGGTCAACTCAATAAATACTTATACAGAAAATCTGAATTGGTAACAGAACAGCTCAACATACAGACAGACAGCTATTTAATGGAGCACAGATGAAAAGTCTCATGTTATCCAATTTTTTAAAATTTATATAGTGTTTTGTAAAACACTTTTTGGGACTGTGTATTTTGTAAAGTATTGATCTTATATATTGCTGAATAAAGCCACATTATTAATGATCCATGCGAGGGGAAGGAATAACCCATTACCCAGTCTACATAAGACTTGGTGTCATCGGATGTCACAATGATAAATGTGACTCCAGGCCAACTTAGACTCCATAAGAATCTGTTTTATTTCCTATCACAATTAAGGCCTCAGTTATAATATGCATTCAGAACTATATTACTTTGAAATGTACTTCATTAATGTATTATTTCTCAACTACTTATTGTTTCCTTCATAGCATGTCACCAAAAAGCATTCCGGTGTGATCCTCAGTGGGTATGTCAAGTGTGATGACCGATCTCTCTCTTTCAAAAAAAAAAAAAAAACACAACAAACCATAAACAAAACAGAAGGAAGCTGGCCCACAGTGTAAGGGTAGTCACTGTAGTGACTTTTCAAACCAGAATTTATATTACTATTTCACTCAGGAGGATCTAAAACTCTAGCATCTGTTTCTTCTTTCTTTTTGAAACTCATGACATAAGTACTATCCTGCAAGAAATTTTACTGTAAGCATCCAGCAAATTCACCCAGTGAATTTCTGTTACTTACTGCTTATTAAACAGGCTGCTAACTTTATTTAAATTCTCAGAAACACAGTTTCTGCTCTCTTCCTCAGTCTCCTTGTAATCCTTCTGAATAGCAGAAGAATTTTTTTTTTTTTTTGGAAGAAAGCACGAAACTGTACCCGTGCTCTCACACAAGTGTGGTAACTGGGAAAAACAGAGGAGAAAAGAAACAAGCTTTTACTACTGGTAAGGCTGTCTTACCACTCCATGTAAAGTATTTTTTTGAAAGTGCTGACTTGGAATAGTTAACTGAGCTCACTAAGAATTTTGGTCTAAACAACAGGATGTGGATTTGTTGTTCTTTGACTTCACCATATCATATTGCATCGAAGGCTCATCATTCAGCCTTTTTCTGCTGAAAAAACAATAGTGTGGAGGAGCCCATTCGTGGTTTTAAAAAAAATATGACAGAAAAAAGAAAATGCACCCAAATCTACAAAAACGGAGCTTCCACTCTGTCTTGCAAGACACAGAAGTTTAGCCTTCTGATAAGTATTCCTTAATGTTTTAATATGGAGACGGTGAGAATTAAAAAAGAGTTGAAACCTAAAAATGCGTGCCTGAGATTTTAGGAAACACTGTAATTTTCATTTTACATTGTCTAGGTTAACAAGAAAACAAAGGCGAAGAGGTAAATGACATTTGTTGATAACTCTAGTAGATCAATAATAATAGTGTTATGAAGGTCTGAAAGCCAGGTTGTAGAATTCAGAGTACAAAATTTAATTAAAGAGCAAATTAACAGCAGGGAAAAACCTCTACTTGCCTCAATAAACACAGTTATATTGGAGAAAAAAAACCAAAACAAGAAAGTAAGATTGACTACATGAACACTAAGCTATAACAGAAATACGTGTGCTTGTTAGATTAAGAATGACATTATATTGTCTGAAAGGTTTCACCTACTTGCTTACTGTTAGGCCACATATTTAAGGCACACAGTGTAACACATATTTCTTTATAATAGGTTCCTATACAAGTAAGCATATATATTCCTGTGATTTCCCACTAGGGGGAAGAGAATTTTATATAAACACTGGATTTTGGCATGTGCTGTCTTCTGCAAAACTATTTGAAATCAAACCCATGTCCTCTATTATATTTCACTCAGTACTGAATTTAACAAGGCAACATGTCAAGGAAATGTTTAAAACAAGTAGCATATCCTGTAATTAAAATGTTTACTTAAGAGCACAGGAGAATGGATTTTGCTCTCTACCTCATGCTTCGTATTTCTAAAGAAGTAATGCCCTCTTACATAGCAGAAACACATCAACTAAACTTCAATCATTTCACAAAAGGCAATACCCTACAATGACTACTATGTATTGCAATTTTATTTTTAAGTTGAGTAAGTCTTATTCTAGCTTGCTGTTTTACAGTTGATCTCTGTTGCTCCTCTTTAGGGATTTCATAGTAATTTATCTATAAAAAATTCATAATGGAAAAATGGTTTAATTTAAGACGATTCTTTTCTTAGCTCTCACCTTTAAATACAGTGGAGAATTTTTTCCAAAAAATATGATTTTTGATTGTCACTTTGGCATGAATTAATCTCATTCATATATATATTATCAGCATAAAAAGGGCAAAACTAAAAAGTGAAAAAAGGTCTGCTGAAAGGAAAATGGATACTCCAAACTCATGGGAACAGATGGAATAAATAGTAAGATCAGGTAGAATTTTCTAAGACCAAAAATTTCCATTTCTATTTCTTTATGAACAGCTGCACATTTTCATAACTGTCATAACATAAACATCACCTCATGTCAATCAAATTCAAACTGCAGCCCTCATCTGCAGCCCTTTTGGAGCAGAAAAAAGCGGATTCCAACGCTAGCCATTTTATCTTCTTATTTTCTTGTTGCAAAATCAGTAACCAGAAATGCTTTCCGATCTGCCTTCTACAGCCTATTCAACAAATCTTAAATACCAAAAAGCAGCAGTAACGAAATTATAATTTACTGAAAGTATAAAGTGGGATCTTATGACAGTAAAAAAAACAAAACCAAACCCTTAACTGGGTAAAACAGAAATACAGAAAATCCAGTTTCGGAAAGATATTCTGCTTTATACATAGGTATACACACAGAAATGTGTATCCTTGCATTTATCCGCAAGCACACACTTTTACGTACTTCTACAACAGTATATTTGTATAATTTATAAAGAGATTTCTAAGAGTGATGATGTAGTAACTTTGAATACTAGACTCACTGACTGTGAATTAAAAGTACACTTAAAAATTCAGATTCAACAGACTAGTTTTCAAGCTTTTATTACTTTCATTCAGAGAGACTGAAGAAGAGATAGGCACCTAAATGTTTGTAATCACTGAAATAAAATGTTTTGAGAATTTTATGTGAAATTGCATGTTTCCATGTACTTCACAATTTAATTGCATGTGACCTGAGAACACAGTTATTCTGAATTAAGATCTGGTTTTGAAAGGTTTCAAAATTACTTTTTCAGGAATCTGGAGTTATTTGCACTGAAGCAAGGAAAACATAAGAGAGAGAATGCAGAAAACCCCTGCAGCAATTGCCCTACCACAAAGAGATCACCATAGATCTTACCTACTGATAACTGTAGTATGGCAGAGTTTAGAAATTAGTTACTTGCTCACCTTTAAGAAATACTACATAAAGCTGGTACTGTCTACAATGAGACTACAGAGCCTTGGGAAAGAACACACAATTAAATGTGTTAGCAGATACCCCCTTAAAATTATACATACACTTCTTAACTAATATTATTTCAGAAAAATGTGTATTTGCAAGTCTGACTACTCTGAATCACCAGCTGGAACCACAACACTTGAGTAGTATTTATTCAAGTTGTATTAGCTGATCTCGTAGGTAGAAGGTAGTTCTGAAGCAACAGAACAGATAGCGAATTTAAAGAGACAACAGAGATGTACACAGTACTGTAAATAAAATAACTGGCAAACCAGTTCCTCTAGAGGCTTTAATATGTTTTTTTACTGACAACATGAGCTTGAATGAAAAACTCTTCTCAGCAACTGCCAAGAGTGAAGCAGTCTGACATGGGAGTGTAAGTTCAGGCACAGCAGTATTTATGGTAACATATGAGAAAACCAGTACCACATGTAACAATGATCGGAGTCTTTTTTTTCCCTTCTATTTTCCTTCAAAATTTATTAACAGATAGGAGCACTCCATACGCTACAATTTCTTTAGCCTGTGCATTTCTTCTCTTATCTCTGTTTTTACCTTCAGTACTCCCTTTTGCCTGCCCACCCACCACAATTACTTTTCTTTTTTCCCCACACCACTTCCCATCCTGTTACTACAGTTCTCCCACTAGCCAGAAGTTGATGAGGATTAAAAAAAAAAAAAGGGGGGAGGGGAGTTTCATTTATAGCATCATCCAAAACCATGCTGAGCAAAAAGGAACAGAAGCTTCAGCAAGGCTGCTTCCTAGTACCATAGACAAGCAGGAGAAGAAGAAAGGAAGACAGTAAACTCAAAATGGCCAAACGTCACTCTAAAGGCATCACTACATTTACTGTGAAAGCATACAGGAGATAATTTCCCCAGTCCATGCCTGTCCTTCCGTATGGCACAGGCTGACATTCAGAAGCAGGACCAAGCTTCAGAGAGCAGGTAGACCTTGGAGCTCTATACAGTCCTCTGCACTACACACAGTCCAGATGCCTGTAAAATGACTTCTGCCGGCATTAGAGAAAAACCGTGGATCAGTATTTTCACAGTAAGTGCAGTGTCTCTGCATCAACAGACATATAACAACTTTCCTACTACATATTTTGCTATTTTATAAGCTTATTAAATATAATAACAACAACAACAACACATTTAAACCTTAGACATCAGCACTGAAAACTTGTTTACAACATGGGTTTGAATGACTGTTCTAGACCATGTGTGATAGGATTCCTTCAGGGCGATCTGAATTTCAAAACTGAATAAAAGAAACAAATTAAAGGCACTGCTTGACTAACTAAAGGCACATAAAAAATGAAATCTCACACAGCCAACTATTTTATGTGCCAATTTTTTCATGTATTCCTGCTAAAACTTCCAAGCACAGTGGATATTACTGAAGTCATAAACGTAATATAGACTTAGTGAAATATGCTAAAACAACAGTTGTGAAGTCTAGACTCATACTACTTTGAGAGAAATATATGTACTTCATATATATATAAAATATCTTTTTAATCTGTCACTATCCATCTGAAAGGGTCAGCCTATTGCAGCACACATTAGTGTATCCCTATGGTTGCAACACAGACACGCTTTAAAAAAAACTTGTGCCAATTATATTATATACTACCAATATTAGTAACAGAGTTCTTGGGAAGGTGTGCAGTATGAAATCAGTTTCTAGAGCACATACAACTAAATATTTAACAATATGTTCCTTATTTAGGCACTTTCCACCAGACAACAGAAGACTGATTTCATGTTAGATGAATACAGGTGATGCTGTATTCTCACAAGGAAAAAACCCACCCCTATATATATAAACCTCTGGTCAGGGGAACAGAAGTCCTATTTTTACTTGTGCACAGTTGTTTTTTTTTTCCTTCATAATTCAGAATTAATTATTCTCAATTATTGTACCTTTAGAACACTCATTTTGGTAGCACTAACTTTTCTGTAACTTACTGGTCTATTAACCAGAAACAAGACCAAATTATCTCATAAAAGAATGAAATAGCATTTTAATGTTCCATTTTAATTGTTGGTTCTCACTCTCTCAGAAACACATAGGCATTACCAATGGAAAGGATACCTTACGTTAGCCGATCTATCATATGAGAGAGTTTATGAAGTATCATGAGGAACACAGAAAGGAACAGCATGAACAGAAGTGGGTCAGACTGTGTAAACATAAAGACAAAACCCCGGGGGAAAAAAAAATGCTGAAAACCATTAGTCACAAGAACGACAACAAAAATTCAGCCTTATATACCCCACAGAGTACGATGGAGATGTGCGCGAAGTAATCTGGAACAGAGTTCCTGACCTAAGTACCTACCTGTTACAAAACAAAAAAATGTTATATAAAATCAGACTTTTCGGTATCTCTCCGCAGATGAATTTAGAAGAAATAAATCTATAACTGAATAATTTTAAGATTTTACTAGAAAATTAGAATGGTTTGCTCTCTGCCCTGTATCAAACAGGAACGATCGAAGTTACTCAAGTAATTTCATTGGCTGATTCAAATATCCCAGCAGATTCCACCCCCCTCAGATGGTGCACACCTACAGGCAATGGAGATGACCGAAGAAAGAGACCATAGAAACAAGGAAAGGAAGATTTCAGAAAGATTAGACCTTACAGCCTTGATGAAGACAACAGTAATGGGATCCATGCACAGCAAATGCCATACAAAATCTCAGGATAAAGCAGAGATTAGTAGCATTGTCAAAAAAAAACTTGGGAGAACTTCAGAGGAAAATTAAAAGAAGCATGTTGGCCATGTTAAGTTAAATTAATGGAAAAAATATCTTCCATGCCTCACACATTTACTTGGAATTTAAATTCTTTGAGGTATATTACTCACAGATTAATGGATGAGGGACTATCCTCACTGCTCTAAAAAGCTCAGGTATATAAACTTTCCTTACTTCAAGCATAGAAAACACAGAAAACTTTCTAATTTATTATATTTCTTATTATGAATATTTTGAATACAAAGAAATGATGTAAAATATTATATGTATTACAATTAATGTGTATATTATTTATATCTATACTCTCATTTTTAAAATTTATTTGTAAGTGCTTCCTCCATTTATATACCATGAATCAAAATTAAAATGTTGAAACAGAACTCTTCCTTTTATGCTTGTTACACCACAAAATGATACATAAAATTACCAAACAGCAGTGGATTGTGGATTCATACTAACACATTTCAACCAAAATATATGAATGATTTATATCTATTTTATTATTTAAATTATCTGGTTAACAATGCATGTATACTAAATTTCTTTATCCATAACCCAGCACTGCATAGTTTAATGCTAGCCAGAAGAGAATTGCTTGTTCCCTCCTGTATTCCTGCAAAAAGTATCTCCCTCTC
>NW_010533237.1:51598-53916 GCF_000687285.1 Phaethon lepturus
GCCCCAGCAAAAAACTACAGAAGGAAGGTTTAATAGCTGTTCCCACATCTTAATCACATTGTATTTCTATGAGATATCTACAACCAGCAGGTCAGCTCCGTCCAACCTTGATCTTATTTTTCGTACAGATAATGGTCCCAGTTGGTATGTTCAACTGTTAAAAATGAACTGAGGCATATAATAATGAAATAGAATATTTTCCTTATGCTCACCTTTTTACCATAGATACCCTCATAATTTGTATGAAATAGCTGCAGAAGTTGAGTGGTTGCTGCAAAGACACTTTGGATCCAGAGTTCAGCCACAGGACAGGTGCCTGCAACAGCTGGCAAGACTGTCAGAACCGCTGCTACCTGTACGCTCTGTGGCACGAGGACTGGAATGCCTCAAATATTGACATGACCTGCAAGGATTCTTTCCTAGGCAGAATAACTTAATTTTAATACTAAAAAAGATGTGGAAACATACACACGGCCTGAGGAAGACTAATTCTCCTGCGCAACACTGCATCACGTGCAAAGCTGCCAAAATATAACCAGATGCAAAGAACTGGCCAACCTGATGACCTCTCACTCTTAAAAATAACACTGTTCCTTCTCATTGAATATATCCAAGGCAAAACAGAAAATTTTTGCCTGTGATTGCCTGAAAGACGATAAGGTCAGAGGGACTTGTTCTAGGCAGTCTACATTGGCCTTGCTGGACTACGACTGATGCTTTGCACTGCTGAATAGATGAAACAATCTCCCACAAAAAATGCTGAGCTTTCTTGAGATTCTCCCATTCCTCAGCAACCTCAAAATCTCAGTGTCCTTCTAGGTTACCCCATTGAGACTGCCAGCATCTTACGTAAAATGGACTATATTTTTTTCAGAGAGCGGCACTGTCCATTACAACTGTTAATTACAAGCGTTTTATTACACACTGTGGATCAAATATGAAAGCCAAAGAACTGTTAAGATCACTCAACAGTGTACTTGCATCACAGAGCTTTTTATTTCTAAATAACAGATTTAGAAAAAATAAAATTTCAAAATAGCCTGAACAGGAATGAAATTACTCTTAAAAATAGCAATTTTTCAAATCCAGACTCCTGGAGGACTAGAATACTCTGGGTAGTGGAACTATTTGGTTAACCTATGGGCTGCTGGGAGCAGTGGGAAGTACTGCGTCTATAATTTCAGATAAAATGCTTATAAAGAATTGAGGCTGGCGGTTTCTTTTTTCCTCTTCAACAATGGGATACATAGTTACTGATTTTGATTTAGTTTCAATTACTAAGCAAATAATATTACATTTAACCAGTATTCTTTTTTTATTAAGAAAAATTATCAAATTGGCTCTAATTTTTTTTTTTTTAAATCCTAGAAACCAGGAAACCTAAAATAAACACCCACATTAGCATATATGCATTGACATGGAAGTGTTAAAAATAGCATATTGATAGTACCTGGATGAATTTAAGAGGAAAAGCTTATAGATTCTTTTTCCACAAGCTCTCATCACCTTTCACAGCCTGTTTCTGGCTAAAATGAACAATTAAAGTTTGTTTTTTTTAAATTTCAATACCCTCAAACCAAACTATTTTATTACATTTACTTGTTAAAAACACTCCTCTTTCAAATCAATGCTGTATCACCATCATGAAATACATTGCCTACCTATGTTGTGATGGAATAGTTTTACCCCTTATTGTTATTCCTTACTGCTACCTCCATAAGGCAAACAATGCTTTAACATAGTAGTTAATCATCTTCTTCTGGGGGAAAAAAATTAAATAAGAAATAATAATAAATTCACCAATGCTTAGACTTAAAAAAGCCTGAATCCATTATTTTATAATGACTGGTAAAAATGGCAAAACCACAAAGCATTTTATAAATCAAGTATCTTACCTTTTCGTCCAGGGTATACATGAGGGTAATACTCGTAATAAAGATCAGGCTGGTCTAGATTTCCAAATGGTTCAAATTCCATTTCTGCATTTTGGAATAGATTCAGTTTTACCAGCAGCGCTAGTCTCACAAACCACAGCTAAAAATTAATACATATTAAAAAAAAAAGGAAAAGACAAGGTCTGTTATTAGCCACATCCAAACACAATTTCAACTTTCTAAGGTTTTATGATAGAGCAGAGTAAAGAGTTTCTATGTTACTTGGTGATAAGAGTCAGGATTTATATTTATATGCTCTTTCATAGAATACTTTTCATAAGATCATTAGAACAAAACACAGAGGACTGATGTTTTAATTGTTTGTAAAGGTATTCAGATTTTGAAGATGATGTATGTATCATCACTGTATGAGGTTTAATAAGG
>NW_010533238.1:0-245 GCF_000687285.1 Phaethon lepturus
TGCCAGCTGTCTCAGTACTCTTGGGTGGATCTCATCGGACCCCATAGACTTGTGGGTGTCAACAGGTCCTTAACTGGTTCCTCCTGGATTATGGGGAGTTTTTTCTGCTCTCCATCCCCATCTTCCAGCTCAGGGAGCTCAATACCCTGTGGATACCTGGTCGGACTACTGAAGACTGAGACAAAGAAGGCACTAAGTACCTCAACCTTGTCGTCATCCTTGGTGTCAATGTTCCCCATCATATC
>NW_010533238.1:438-832 GCF_000687285.1 Phaethon lepturus
GTGTGTCCACATTGAGCTCTAACTGGGCTTTTGCTTTTCTAATTTTGTCTCTGCTTGACATAACAAGATCCTTGTACTCCTCTTGAGTTGCCTGCCCCTTCTTCCAAAGGTGATAAACTCTCCTTTTTTTCCTGAGTCCAAACAAAACCTCCCCGTTCAGCCAGGCCAGTCACCTTCCCCACCAGCTCATCTTATGGCACTTGGGGATTGCCTGCTCCTGCGCCCTTAAGGTTTCCTTCTTGAAGACTGTCCAGCCTTCTTGGGCCCTTCTGCCCTTCTGGACTGTCTCCCAAGGGAATCTCTCAACCAGTGACCTGAACAGGCCAAAGTCTGCCCTCCGGAACTCCATGGTAGCAGTTTTGCTGACCCCTCTCCTTACTTCACCAAGAACTGA
>NW_010533238.1:999-10307 GCF_000687285.1 Phaethon lepturus
TTTCCTCTCTGCTGTGTTACACTTCCAGCAGAGGGCCGGTAGATTGAAGTCCCCCACAAGAACAAGGGCTAGCGATTATGAGACTTCTGACAGTCGCTTATAGAATGTTTCATCTGCCTCTTCATCCTGGTCAGGTGATCTATAACAGACCCAGAGCAGGATATCTGCCTTGTTGGCGTTCCTCCCATCCTTACTCATAAGCACTCGAGTGGCTCTTCACAATCGTTGAGTTCTATCCAATCAAAACTCTCCCTAACATACAGAGCCACCCCACCACCTCTCCTTCCTTGCCTATCCCTTTGGAAGAGCTTATAGCCATCCGTTGCAGCACTCCAGTCATGAGAAGCATCCCACCATGTTTCTGTGATGGCGACTAAGTCATAGCTGTCCCGCTGCACAATGGCTTCCAGCTCCTCCCGGTTTGTGCCCATGCTGCGTGCATTGGTGTAGATGCATTTGAGCTGGGCTGTCGATTTCACCCCCAACTCCAGCATGCCACCCCTAGGCTCATCTCTAGTGAGCCTGGTTTTATCCCCTTCCCCCTTCAAATCTAGTTTAAAGCCCTCTCGATGAGGCCTGCCAGCTCATAAGCGAGAATCCTTTTCTCCCTTGGAGACAGTTGTGCTACGTCTGCTGCCAGGAGGCCCGGTGCCATGTAAACTGCCCCGTGGTCAAAAATCCCCAAATTCTGCCGACTGCACCAGCCCCTGAGCCATGTATTGACCAAGTGTGCTTTCCTATTAGTTTCAGGATTTTTTCCTATTTCCTTGTCCTTAAACTGATATCCTAAATGATGGCATAATAAAGCTACTTTTTGTACCCACTGAGTCTGAGTATACATGTGAGAGAAGCCTGATCATTTAAGAAATATTAATCAAATAAACATTACAAAGACAGCTAAGTACAAACATGGCATACAAATGTTCTACTCATATATAACAGTAGAGCAGAGCAAAACATCAAATCTTCTCTTTTTCTTTTTTAAAATAATATCAGGAATTCTGGTGTAGCATACCACGCTACATTTGAATTCAAATTATTTGGACAAGTTAGAAGGGTGTGGTACATACAGATGAAAATTCAACCCAAATCAAATTCTACTACATATGAGATATAGGAATTATATATAGGTTAGCACTTGGCAAATAATGTTGTCATAAATTCTTATCCATACCCTTCCTTAGTATTTTACTGAAAAATGCAGCTCTCCACTTTCATATTTTATCTCAGTTTAATGGAATGAACACTGCAAGTACCCCCCTTGGAAAATTTATGTATGATATTTTCTTATTACAATATTTATGATAATTCATCAGGCAGTGAATGAGTTGATAGATGCGGTGCACAGTGTTGTTGTTTTTCTATGCACTAATTAGGAAGAAGAAATACTCCCCTAAAAATACAGTTTTCAAAAGGCTTGAAAGTAGTCACTTTCAGAACTGATGCACAATCAATTCACCTGATGGACCCGAACAGCTGTTTTTACAAGTACTTTTTCATGCAGTGATATCTGCAATATGATTCAGCTTTAAGAATGTTATCAATCTTTGTAAATATTTAAATCATATAGTAATTTGTTATTTCAACTAGAATTTTCCATTAAGTTGATTGTGCTCTGACAGTAGCTATCAGTAAAGTTCAGCATTACCTCTCAAAGTAATAAATGCTTGTTTTTCTCTTGGTATTATAAAGGGCCATATAAGCCCTAATTTTACGTCTTTTGAAACAAATTTTGACTGAATCATTTTCAATTTAATCAGTGATGTTTCAAGCTAATAATATAAAATATTAAGAAAATCAGTCACTATGCTTGTATAGTTAAGAAGATATTGTATCCTAACAGATTTTTGTTAGACTAAAAAAAATCTATAAAAATAAAATGTATTTTGGTCAGCTATTAGATTACACTATTTTATGGTGTAATCTAATAGCTGACCAGATTTCTGAAATGTGACCATAAACTTTACACCACCTGATTTTTTCAAAACCATTTGACTCTTCTTCAGAAAGTCTTATGGAGACTGAGA
This sequence comes from Phaethon lepturus, assembly GCF_000687285.1. NCBI lineage: Eukaryota > Metazoa > Chordata > Aves > Phaethontiformes > Phaethontidae > Phaethon > Phaethon lepturus. The sequence goes on from NW_010533238.1 coordinate 3,027, forward strand.
AATAGTTTTGTGCATTTACATTCTGGTTTTGGTACAAAAACCCTTGAAAAGACTGGTAGTCCTTGACTGAATGCTTTTGATGAACTTTGGATTGGATCCTCTACTCTTTACATGTAAAAATATTAATTCAGATACATTTAAAACATATTCTGTGCATTTGCCAAGCTAAGTATATGACAATGTTGAATAAGACTTTCTCTTTTCTTTCTTAAATGGAAATATGTAAATATATAATGATACATTGTAGGTGTTAGTATTATGTCTCTGAGACTTTCATAGTCCAGAAAACATGCTGACAAAAACCAACATGCATGATATTTCAACTGTTCAACCATTCATTCAGATAATTACCCAAAATTCTGAAAGGGAATCTATCTTTTTATGAAACTCTACTACATAAAACTTTACTGTAAATGATACGTTTTCCCTTTCCCATATGACCTGATGATGGGTATCAGAATACCATAGGAAAACACTTGCTTTATTTTAGTCTATTATAATACCACATTAACTAGTCATATACAAAACAAAATGCAGAAAAAGGCAAAACATTATTAAAAACACAAACTACTAAACTTCCTGAAACATAAAATTGTTGTTTGAAAATGAACATTGCATTTCTCTTGGCAAGAGACATGCCATAGACTGCCAGCGTCTGGCTTAGATGGAAAGCTTTCCTCTTGTGATCCTGTAGCCTGGAGGACTGCACTTAGACGCAGCTGTGCTTGGTTGTTAACTAGTAAAGGATCCATTCTTTTCACTGTTCCTAGACGTAATGAAAACTTCAGCAATAATCAGAGGACAGGGGCAGAACAGAGAAATTGTAACTATATGTTGTTTGTGGACTACGGTCCAGTGCCAGGTTCCCCAGTACAAGAGAGACATGGATATACTGGAGAGAGTCCTGCAAAGGGCCACAAAGATGCTGAAGGGACTGGAGCATCTCCCATATAAGGAAAGGCTGGAAAGCTGGGACTGTTAGTCTGGAGAAGTGTCCTTGCTTGAACAGGTGGATTGGACCAGTTGATCTCCAAAGGTTCCTTCTAACCTCAACCATCCAGTGATTCTGTGATTGATGTGTAATTTCTACCTTTGGAGTTCTTTTCTCAGCTTTGACCCCCTCCTTATGAGGTAGTTAATACTTTCACCTTCACTCGCTCTCTTCCTGTGGAATCTAACATTCTTGCTGGCATGGAAAGTTATTGATTTTTTTAAATATGTTTCCTAGGAAAAAAAAAAATCCTGTGTGCTGTTGAACAGTTTCACACTCAGTAAAATCAAAATTTGTTTGGTTTTAAACACATAGCTTCATAAGACAAATTAGCTCAGACATAATAAATTTTTCACAGACCTTCAAGAGGATAAGAAAACTTTGAGAACATTGTTGTTTGAACAGCATGTCTATGGACAGTAAAACTCCTGGTGATTATAAAGGTCTTAGTTTCTGAAACTTTGCCCTTTTGTGCATTCTTTGAGGTCTGTTAGGGTTAGAGCTGTGAGAGATGAATTCAAGAAAACTTCAGACGATACAAAGGACAAAAATCCCATTGCCTGAGTACCATATATTTCCTTCTGTTTCAGGGTTCAGTGGTTACTTTATATTTTGGGAAACAAGTATTCATATTAGAAGATAAAATCTAGAAGTTTTATGGACTTATATCCTAGCTAGTTGAACCTGTAAGTTCATAAGCCCAACATCTAGGTCCTTAAAATACAATTTTAGCTGCAAATTAGAGTATTTGAAGTGCCTACTATCTGGATGCTGGTAGGTTGCATGTTGCCTGAGTCATGGACACAGTGTTGAATAGCTTGACTCTTTCCCATGTACAAAAGGCCTGTCTATACCTGTTGGCTAGATATATTCCCTCTCCCATAGATATTCCCTATATCCTATAGATATGAAAGCTGCTGAGCATTCCAAGAGCATACCTAACTGTAAGGCACAGTTCATCTGATACTCTTGCTACCAGTTTCCCCTTATCATAACTCCATGTGGTTAGAGTATTAACTCAAGTTACAGAATATTTACATTGAAATCTCTTCTGAGAGTGAACATACATTTATTCAAAGGAAATAGCAGACATAATTTCTCAGGGATTGAGCACCTCCCAGACTCCCTGTTTAAAATTCTTTCCTTTTTGCAGAGCAGAATTAAATATTCATTGGTCCAGAAAGAAAGAGTGACTCCTTCATCTAGTTTAATTCACTATGTAATATTAAGTAATCATTGTAACATGATTGTGAAGTTATGACACCCTTCAGTGAATATTCTAATGCTTAAATTGCAAAATTGTGCTTAGACATATTCTGAAACAATGTCTTTCTACTTTTATAGCAAAATGAAACAGATATTACTGTACTGCTTGGGAGTAACCCTTCTCTAAACATACCAGGGCAGAGTTATTACAGTATTCATCTGAATGGTGCCTGTTCTAGACTATAGTTTAGTGACAGAAAAGAAAGAACTTAATCTGGAATTTTCATATGAAGAATGAAATTTTTACTATTAAATTATTTTGTAGAAAATATCCAATCTAAACCCACATGTATCGGATATTTTGAAATAACCCTTTGGATTACATTTTGAACACTGTCCTCTTTGTATCTGGACATTATGTCTCTCAGGACAGCCATCTATTTTCTAAACCAAAAACCCAAACCAAAAAAAAACCCACCTCAGTTGTATAATTCAGTCTTTCTTAATAAGTCTTGCCTTCTGTTGCTTATGTTATGAAATTTTACATTTTACACAGGGAATTGAAGGAAGAGACACCTCAAACTTAAGTAAATATTAATGGTCTTAAATAATAATATACATAAACTTGCATTTGCAAAAATGATTATATATCTCTATTTAATTAAACTGCTTTCATACATCAACAACCTTTTTTTCTCTTAACAAATTCTCAAGAAAAGTAAACTTCTTTTTCCTAAATTGCTTGTAGTATCAGCCACAGAGGTTTTATAGACTCTTGGCCGTTGTAGTATGTAAACAACTGCTGTTTTCAGCTACCCAACCTCCATCTCTGTAACTGTCCCACAGAACCTCAGCTTGTAACTACTGCAACAAACCATCTAAGGTAATGAGAAATATCTGCTTTGGACTTGAATCCTGCCACGTCTTTAGTTAAGTTCTACAGTGCTATCACTCTCAAAAGAAAACAAAGGTGTACAGTGTCAACTGTAAGGTTGTTTTTGTTTGATTTGTCTTTTCACCACCGGTAGACATTGAGATTAGGGTGCTCTGATGTCTTTTTTTCCTCCTCTACATACTTACAAGACATGATGTAGGTACATTATAGACTTTTCTTATATACGTTTCACACGCTGAGTTTCTAAAGATTGAGTTTTATAAACATGAAAATCATTTGTGTAGCTCTTCTTAGAGCTCTTTCCAGGTTTCAGTGTGCTTTCTGAATTTTTTCCCTAGACCTAGATGCAGATTTACAATTGGAGTCTCATTGCACCTGTTCCTCACATCATATTAATCTCCTGTTTATTTCATGCTCTCATGATTCTCTATTTTTGGACAGTACATATGCCTTAGCTACAGTTTTACAATGTTTATGAGCTTGGGCACAACTGCTTGCAATGCTATAGATTAAGAGCTATATCTGATGTTCTTCTAACTTTGTAAATTTGCAATTTCAATTATTCAGGCCTGTTGGCATAGCATTTTTCCTTAAGTTTTCCCTTCCTGAAATAGACTCCCATTTTATTAACCAAATGCTGCTATTTGTACCTTTTTTCATTTCTTTCATGGAGGTTATACCAAGCAATTCAATTTGAAACAGAAATGAGTTGTGTATGCTCGTCACAAATGGTAAACTGATAAGATCCTTGGTTAATATGCCTTAAAAAAGAAAACAAACACCAAAGAGAGCTGGGTGTGGTAACATGGTCATCGATAGCCCCAGGCACAGCAGGTGATAAGACAGGGCCTGGGGCCAGCCAGGGGCAAAATGAGACAGGGCCAGCCACTCCTGCAACATTGCAAGGTCTAACTCCATGTTCTGTAAATGGGTTACAAAATCACAGAATCACAGAATTATTAAGGTTGGAAAAGACCTTTAAGATAATCAAGTCCAACTATCAACCCAACACCACCATGACCACTAAACCATGTCCCAGAGTACCTTGTCCACATGTTTTTTGAACAATTCCAGTGATGGTGACTCCACCACCTCCCTGGGCAGACTGTTCCAATGCTTGACAGTCTACCTCCCTGGGCAGACTGTTCCAATGCTTGACCACTCTCTCAGTAAAGAAATTTTTCCTAATATCTAGTCTAAACCTCCCCTGGCACAACTTGAGGCCATTTCCTCTCATTCTATTGCTAGTTACTTGGGAGAGGAGACCAACACCCACTCACCACAACCCCCTTTCAGATAGTTGTAGAGAGCACTAAGGTCTTCCCTTAGGCTCCTCTTCTCCAGACTGAACAACCCCAGTTCCCTCAGCCGCTCCTCATAAGACTTGTGCTCCAGACCCCTCACCAGCTTTGTTGCCCTTCTCTGGACACGCTCCAGCACCTCAGCATGCTTCTTGTGGTGAGAGGCCCAAAACTGAAGACAGGATTCAAGCTGTGGCCTCACCAGTGCTGAGTACAGGGGTACAATCACTTCCCTACTCCTGCTGGCCACACTATTTCTGACACAGGCCAGGACGCTGTTGGCCACCTTGGCCACCTGGGCTCACTCCGGGCTCATATGCAGCCAGCTGTCAACCAGCACTCCCAGGTCCTTTTCCGCTGGGCAGCTCTCCAGCCACTCCTCCCCAAGCCTGTAGCGTTGCATGGGGTTGTTGTGGCCAAAGTGCAGGACCTGGCACTTCGCCTTATTAGTCCTCATACAGCTGGCCTCAGCCTATCAATCCAACCTGTCCAGATCCCTCTGCAGAGCCTTCCCGTCCTCCAGCAGATCAACATTCCCACCCAACTTGGTGTCGTCTGCAAACTTACTGAGGGAGCACTCAATCCCCTCATCCAGGTCATCAATAAAGATATTGAACAAGAGGTGGCCCCAGAACCGAGTCCTGGAGAACACCGCTTGTGGCCCGCCACCAGCCGGATTTAACTCTGTTCAAGTCTCTGGGCTCATCCTTCCAGACAGTTCTTTACTCAGTGAAGAGGTTCCTCTTTCGAATCTGCAGCTTGCCAATGTCTTTGAAGAATTCTTTGTTCCTGTATTTATTTTTTCATCAGTGTTCCAAGTTCAAGATAGATTTCTGTCACTCATTTTTCATTCAAAGTAAAACACTCCAGCATGGATTTCTTCACTGAGACATTAAAAATAAAAGTGCCTGTTGTACCTTTCTTTGCAAGCTGCCTACTGGTATGTGTTTGCAAGTACAGAAGTAGGCAATTCTTATGGGAAAGCCATCCCTCACACAGGCTAGATTATAAAGCCAAATAAATCTTGCAAAGGAAGATTCTAATGATGCTCATTGAACAACACTGAAGGCAATCTTTACATGAAGCAAAACAGGGGAAACATATCCCCCTTGTGTCTTTCTCCTCTCAGAAAAAATGCAACTGACTAAGAGACTTCAGTCTCCAGAAAGGTAACCCATGCGCCTGTAAAGTTGTACAATGAGCTTATTGTTTTTTTCAGGGGCATCTCTGGTAAATGCATTCCAACATTGTTGATGAATATAAAAACCGTATGAATTAATATTAAACTATGAATTACTCCTGTACTGAATATGAATCAGCATATTTACTGAATTTGCTAAAAGAATATTTGCTTGGATGAAGGTATCTGATGAATTAAAAATGAAGCTTCTTCATTATAGCCCAGTGCATTGCAACTGGCTTATCCACCCCTGCAGAAATTCACTTTATATTTTCGTATACCATTGTGGAATGAGAAAAATTTCGTTTCCAAACTGACATTTTATAAACAGAATTATGCTTGAGATTCTCTAAGAAAAAAAAATAATAGCAACCTGTACTTTCTTTTCTGTGAAGTATTCATGAGTCTTTGGCAAGGGAGCTAGCTTTCTCATTCACATGCTGTTGCAGCATGTTTGCTGTTGATTTGAAATCGTGTAGTGTCTTGAGCATCACCTGGGAAATCAAGGTCCATGTCAGATGTGTTGAAGCCAGGATGTTTGATAAAAGCTGATGACTGGATGTCGCTGAGCTTGAGCATAGTCAAAGCCTGTTTCAGATAAACATCTGATGCTAAAGAACTTGGAAGATGAAATTGGTGCTGTCCTTACTCTAATTCTGGGAAAGATAAACAGAAAAGATATTGCAAGAAAAGCTGTCTCTCAAACTCTCCGTTACAGAGATGCAATATTATCAGAAGAAATATGTGTGTTTCTCAGGAAGATATGCATTGATTTTCATTGCAAAATCTTAAACATGTCAAAAGATGTCAGACTCTGGACAATATGGCAATCATTCTTAAGCACTTTTAGCAAAGGAAATACAGCTAACTAAAAAAAAAAGAAAAAGGAATAAAAAGAGATTCAAAGATAAATGTATGCTGATTCGGTTTTTAAAAAATGAAAGAAAAATGTGAAGTTTGCGTCTTTTCTGTCTAAGTGCTCTAATGAAGCAAGCAGAAGTTTCAATCCAAGAAACCATTTGAATGTTGTCAATAAAAATAAAAATCACCAGGAGCAATGCCAGAGCTTTGCAGTTTAATCGTCTGAGACCTTATCTCAGTTACCACCATTGACAGCTCAAAACTGTGTTTGTTTCTTACTGATTTTGACAAAATCCATGTAAAACAAGCTGGAGACTTTGTCCTGGTGTGTGTGACTGTCCTTGCATATTTCAAAAAGCTGCATCACTGACCTTCTCATACACCTCCAGCTCCTAACCCTATTCTAGGGAGTCCCTTGGATTTTTTTGGGGAGTAATCACTTCCTTCCAAAACTCAGCTATGTTTAAAAGTCATTCAACATGCAGAACACTGTAATACAAAATTTGAACTGGTTTGTTTGTTTGTTTGTTTGTTTGTTTTAAATAGTGGTCAAATATGTTCATCATCTGTAATTGCCAATTGAACGTTCAGGTAGCCTTTAAATAACAATGAGTTTTTCTGCTTGTGACAGGAGCATATTTTCTGGCTTGACATTTTCTTTCTGGTCTATTTTAATATATGACAAAAAGACATAAAATAGAAATAAGTTCAAGCAACATGAAGTCCTCTGGTAAAACATAAGAAAAACACTGTGAATGTGAAAAAAATCAGATAGCCTTTTTTCAAGGTAGGCATTTTGAATGAAATGCCATATTTATTGATATATTTATAATATATTTTTATTATT
>NW_010533239.1:0-16936 GCF_000687285.1 Phaethon lepturus
TTCCCTAAGTTGAGTCTGTTTTGCCCGTGACGATAATTGCTGACTGATCTCTTTCTGCCCTTATTTTGACCCACAAGCCTTTCATTATTTTTTCTCTTTGCTGTCCAGCAGAGGAGGGGAGTGATAGAGAGGATTTGGTGCGCACCTGGAGTCCAGCCAGGGTCAACCCACCACACTTGCAAATCAGTTGATGTGGCTGGGAATTTGTGTTTCTGCAGAATCTTTGTAGGACAAGGGGCTCCCTTGACCAGATGTTAGTTGTTTTATCCCAGAACAGCCTGGACTGGGCATTAAATTCCACGTGCATGTGTGGTTCTCTCCCTGAACAGTTCTTTGCAATCGTGCACTTCAGGTGTCTGTTTTCTTGTGTTTCTTGTCACTCTTAACAGTGGAACAACAGTGGTTCATCTACTTTCAGACGTATTTTAAATGTTATTGTGAAAGTTGAATGTGATTATTCCTCAGGAATGTATATTTACTTACACATTTACAGTCTGCTTTCAAAAGCGTCTGAAATGTAGGCCATGTTGTCAGAATCATGCTTTCTGAAGTCAGATTTTCTTGCATGGCCTACCAGTAACCTTGAAAATTTATTCGTCATGGTGGTAAAAATTTCAAGAGTTCACCAAACACGTTCAGGCTGGACCTGTATTTTTGGAAGTCTTCCTTTGATTTGGGTTGTTGCTTTGGGTCATAGCAGCTTCCTTTGCAGCAGTCAACTTAGAAAACAAATATTATAGCATCTTGTTTTCTTCAGAGTGGGTTGATTAGGTCAGACAGTACTGGAAATGTGCCCTGAATTTGATAGTCTGTACAAGTGCTCTGAGTTTACAAAAGTTCTTCACTTATTTTGGAGTAAAGTCCTGTAGAGTTTCGTCAGTTCATGTCCTGCTCTGTGTCCAGTGTAATGTGTTAAAGCTTTCTTATACAGGGCACAAATGCGTCCTTGGAGCTAGTATCATCTCAAAAGGGATGTCCAAGGCTAAGCGGACCCCTAGCTTAGAAGAATGACCTCACTGCAGGCTGGAAATTCATCTTTAAGGAGATCTGGCTGTGCCAGAGTCACTGGAGATTGAAGAGGGCTGGAATTCCTGTCATTTCCTTCTGCATCAGCTGTGTGAGTACAAGGAGACCAGAAGGCTGGCTTTGTCAGCTGTGTGCCCAGCCTTAATGGTGAGTGAGCACGAAGGAGGAGGGGTTAATGAGAGCGGTGTGTCCAGGGCCAACGCTTTATAGAAGCAATCTCTGTAGGGGTGTGGAATGATAACGCAAAGCCCTGACTTGGCAGTTCTGTATGGTCTTTTGCATAATCCAGTATTAGGCAATAGGGAGGGACCCCTGCTATTAGCAGCGTACATTGCATGGAGCACTCGGGGTCATTGAATCCACTTCCCTGCAGCAGTGGATAGCCGAGGAAGAGATGCCTACTTTTGAAGGACTCATTGGATTTCCATCGCACAAGCTTCTGTGCCTCATTTGTCTCGCATGTGGTTTTGTCTTGGAACAAGCTGGCTGAATTGCCCTTCTACTCCCCTCGCTTTCATAAAGCAAGGTCTCTTCTGTGTACCTCTCCAAGCTGTTCCTCAGCCAGCCCTATTTTTCATAGCTTTTCCTTGTATCACCTCCTTTCGCTCTGAATAGTCTCTTCCACTTTTTCTTCCTATTTCTAAGGTTTTTCCATTCTGCCGTCATCAAAGTGTATGTGCTCAAAGTTTCAGTCCTGTTGATATTCACATGTAATTCTTAATGCAAGATCAGATTTGTTGGTCACAGTATTGTCAGCCCTGTCTTCAGTTATGGAATCTCTCATTATCCTGTTGGTGTTGTGTTTTCTAGTAGATATATGCAAGAATCTATAAAAATCATGGAAAAGGCCATGCTAACTGAAAGCAGGCTCTGAGCCTTGCCTAGCAAACTGCATTGCGTGATGGTTGATGTGATAAGCTCCTGGTTTGTCATATTAAATTCTGTGCTGAGCAGAGATGCTCTTCAGAAACGATTAATATGGAACAATAGTTTGTAGGAGATAGTCTGTAGGACGGGTATATTTAGTTAAGTCATGAGTCTATATCCTGAGGCTGCATAATGTGACAGAGGTTCGCTTGTACTGAATTTTGGGTTAATTTCTCTCCCTTAGGCATCCGTCAGAATCTGCGGTGCCTGCCTGTTCTGGTTTGATAACAAACATTATGCAGAGAGAAAGCATTACTGCTGTGAAGCTGAAAGAGCTATTTGCTCTGGAAAAGTTCAGAAGTTTCAGTGTCATTACACTTTTACAGAGAAGAAATAGAAGGCCCTGAATCTGCATGGCAGTTTTGTGTAGCCATACTGGTTTGACATCCTAGAGTAGGGCGCATAGCGTGGACTTAAATAGGAAATTTATGCTAAAATGTGTGGATATTTTAATAATGCCATGTGATTTACGTTCATGTATCTCCACAATGGCAGCAAGTTGCACTGTGGAGTGTGCAGCATGGAACCGGAGGACTTTTAATGATAATGCAGATGTGGTCTCTCCTAGCCAGTGCGTCTTGCTCCTCAGGTTGGGCACTTCATAGAGAGTTGTCATCTGGATAAGGTCAGCACTGGTTCTCTGTTGACAGTTGCCAACAGTAGTTGCTTATGGTAATTCTTCTGAGACACTTATCACACGCAGTCCAATGGAGATATTTTTATGGAGAAACGTATGCTTTTGTGAACGAAGGGCCCTCAGCGTTATGCTTGGTTGGGCCTTTTGTTTCTTGTTGACTGAAACCAGTGCAGGGACTTTTCACACTCAACAGACTTGCATGTGATTGAACCTAGGATAAATGCAAAAACTTGTCAGCTGAATTTTAGCAAGTCTCTTCCCTTTCTCTTCACGAGCAGCAGACAAAATGCTGCCAGAATTGCTTCTAATTTAGTATCTGGTAGAGCTGGGGAAAAGACACTGCTTTCAAATGACTGTACAGGAGCTTGCGGTTTATTATTGCCAGCCTCCACCCTTCTGCCACTTTAGGAGTGGCCGATTTTAATTGCACATTCCTCAAAGCACAGATACAGGTCCACAGCCTTCAGAGGCTTTTCCTGTATAACCTAATGTGCTGACCTGGGACTCCTCGCAGTCCTTACAGCACTGAGCTTTTATTTTTGAAATCCAGAACAGAAGGCACCGACAATTTGTTACTGAGAAATAGGAGCTGGTAAGGTCTTAGTGTTAGATGAAGGAGATTTTATTTTTTGAAGTTACTTTTGCAAGTCTTTCTAAATCCACTGGTAAATTGAGTGCGCATTTGCCCCTTGCTGTGTGCATTCTGGGTTGCAAGCCACAGGCTGTGCTCATCTTTGGTGCATGGAGAAGTTCAATATTCGCTGGTGGGAGCTGGGGCTTCTCATCACCAAACTCACTGATTGGGTGCACTGAAAGAGAAGAGCTTGCACTTCCTTTCAAAGAATTCCCCAGCATCTTGCAGGATGGGGTATTTGCTTTGTTTATTTGATGAACCGGACTGTTTACTATGGACTATCATAATCCCTCGTGACTAACCACTTTCTTTTCTTTCCAAGTTTATTTTTTCTTTTGAGCAACTCCTTATGATTGTTAACTCTGCTCGCCCTGTGTTGCACCGGTCATTTCTGCTCGTCGCTGCATGCCGCAGCGTGGCAGAGGCTCGATTCCTCTCTCCGGATTTCTGCAGTAGTTTTACCTGGATAAAGCTGGATTGTGGATTGTCAGAGATTAGCTTGCGTTGCTGTTGAAGCGACCCAAAGCCTTCTCTGAGTCTTGGTGTGCATGCCTCGGTTTGCTGTTTAATGGCTGCTTGTTATGCTGCTTTGGTGTAGGAAGAGCAGAGTTTTGGTTTGTATCTGCAAATGGACCCCATAGTCTGTTTTTTTCCCTGTGTGCGCTGTCCTTTTATGAGGGCAGATGATGTTATCAAAGGACAGAAAATAATCACTAGGTATCTGGACCTCACTTAATGGCAGCCCAGCTGTTTCTGTGCCTTGGTCTACATTCAGCAACTTCTGTTGCTTAATGATATTTATATTTTTCAAATTAGATAAAGACTTACAAAATTTTGGATTTCCGAATACTTTGCTTTTGAGTGCCAAAGATTGTTGTTGAAATGTTTTTGGTTGTTGTCCAAAATTGATTTTTCTTTTTCCTAAGAAAAGAAAATGTTCTTAAATTTATTTTTTGTTTAATCTTTAGAGATATATTTTAATTATAAGAGCAGCATTTCACAGAACTTGCAAATAAGCAAAATGACTGTATCCTGAGATGTTTTACAGAAAAATCACAGCTGTTTCCAAGGGATTAAGTGTAATATTTCCTGTCTGTTGGTGTATGTTACCGGCATACTTGGATGTTAGTATGAGGAGGAACATTGTTATAAGAGGTGTTAATTAGTCTGGGAATAAAGGGGCCTGGATTCTTGGACATGATGTGATCTGACCATGGCTGCTCTCAGCGCTCCATTTTCTCCATGTAAAATAAAGGTGCTGGCATTTACATATCTCTGTAAAGCACTGCTGGATTTATGGGCATTATCTGGCCTAATTGAAGCTTTGTCTTGGATTTATTGGATGTCAGATTTTGGTTGTGTATTCAAAGATAGTATCTAATTATGCAATAAGAGAATGTAGGTACCTTTGTATATTTTCATTGTTTATTTTAGCATCGTTTAAAAGAAGAAGAAAAGATAATTTGTGTAAATGAATGGAAAACACTGCAAGGGAAAACATGACAGTATCCTATGTGGCATAGAAAAGGGCGTTTTGATGTGTTCAGGGCCAAGTAATTTTATCACCAAAATCACTAAAATGAAAAGGAAAATGAGCCAAGTCTTAATGCTCTCTCAAAGCTGATTAAGGCTTAATAGTGACTCCCATTATATGTATTTCCTGGAGGTTTTGCCCTGCCTTGCTGAATGGCCTATACTCATCAGACAGGGGAGGATGGGAGAGGCATCCACATCCTCTTCCCTGCCTCCTCCCTTTAGGGATTACTCACAGTTAACTCTGCTCTGGTGCAGGCACTTTCTTTAGTAAATGAAAACTGCTACATACTATTTCTAAAATCAGTAGTGAGTCCTGTTTGCAGAGGTCATGAGCGTTTTATATGTTAAGTTGGTAAGTCTGGTATCCATTGAAAGGTTGCGGAGTCTCGTTTATCTGCAATAACTTAAACAGTTTATATGTTAGCAGAGATAACTAATCTTAACTGAATGTTATTATACCAAGTAAATTCAGTTACTTAAGCAAAGCATTCATGACAGGCCTGTTAAATACTCAGAATCTAAAAATACCATTAAATCTTACTGTTTGTTTCCTGAAGTTAGTTGTGACACATATTTTGCAGGAATAAAATGCATAAACAAACCGATGTTCAGTGGAAATGCTGCTAATATCCTAAGCTGCAGAAAATGCTTAATACTGGATTCAAATTGCAATTTAAAAATTTTCAGTCTAAGTCTCTGTTGGTCTGCCTGTAGTCTTTCATGGTAATGCTGCCACGGTCCCAGCGAGCAGCGGTGGGCTGGAAGACTGCTTCACAGTCTGGATTACAGCTGCTTTCTCCTTCTCGGCTGTCTTGCCGCCGCTTGCCTGTGAAGGCTCAGGAGAGCGGGCGGGGCATGCGTTAGTGCTGGCTGGGAGGGTGCGTGAAGGAGTAAACCTATCATAGAATCTTGGAATCCTTGAGTTGGAAGGGACCTCTAAAGGCTATCTAGTCCAACCCCCTGCAGTGAGCAGGGACACCTTCAACCAGATCAGGGTGCTCAGAGCCCCGTCCAGCCTGACCTGGGATGTTGCCAGGGATGGGGCATCTGCCACCTCTCTGGGCAACCTGGGCCAGGGGTTCACCATCCTCAGTGTGAAAAATTTCTTCTTTATCTAGTTGAAGTCTGCCCTCTTTTACTTTAAAGCCATCACCCCTTGTCCTATCGCTACAGGCCCTGCTAAAAACTCTGTCCCCATCTTTCTTCTAAGCCCCTTTTCGAGTCCTGGCAGCTGCACTAAGGTCTTCCTGGAGCCTTCTCTGCTCCGGGCTGAGCCCCCCCAGCTCTCCCGGCCTGTCCTCCCAGCAGAGCTGTTCCAGCCCCCGGAGCGTTGCTGTGGCCTCCTCCGGCCCCGCTCCAGCAGGTCCGTGTCTCTCCTGTGCCGAGGGCTCCAGAGCTGGACGCAGCCCTGCAGGGGGGTCTCCCCAGAGCGGGGCAGAGGGGCAGAACCCCCTCCCTCGCCCCGCTGGCCACGCGGCTTTGGGTGCAGCCCGGGATGCGGTTGGCTTCTGGGCTGCGAGCAAGATAAAGAACAGTTTGCAAATGTCAGAGGACACGTGAGCATCTAAGGTGTAGATGCGCTGCTGCAACAGTTCCTTTGTATATATGCACTTACAGTCTTTTGCAGTCAGAAGGCAGCTTAAATGCGTTGTTAGCCTTTTTAGCACTAAGCTAGTTTGAATGAGACCCACGTCTCTATTATCTGGGCTAGCAGGGTTGGGTGGATGTGCCCAGGTTTTGCACCAGTGGCCAATGCTGTCACTGTGCAGGGGCACTCGGGTGGCTCTGCAGAGCCGGCTCTGAACAGCAGGCAAGGAGACTTGGGGTTGGAGGTCCATGGTGGTCCCAGAGCTTTGGTTGATGGGCCGAGCCTTACTCTGTGATGGCTGTGCTGCTGCCATGGTTAGCTGGGTGCTGGGGCTCATCGCTGGGGTCCCCAGGCAGGGCTGCTCGGGTGCACAGAGCTGAGACGCCGGGACTGTCAGTGCCCAAAGCTGGCTGTGGTTTGTTAGGTGAAGCCTTGCTCCCCGTGGATGTGGCAGACACAGTAATTTCTTCACCTGGGCACGTACAGAAACCACTTCGGCTGTCCTCTAGTGCTGCTCCTGAGCTAATAGCACAGGCAGCTCCACGCGACGCCAGCTCCGGCATCTTCGTGTGTCTAGTGGTTAGGCTGTACCCTAGATAAGTTGTTCACTGATAATTGAGACGTGACTGTGCCAAGTATTTTCCACTCAGAAGAGCATGCACATTCGTGGTTACCAGAGTCCAGCTTGCACAGTTCAGAGCCACCGTGGTTTGCCTGTGTGAACCCTAAGGGTCCGGAGGGATCCGTCTCCGCTGATCTGATGTAGTGTTTCTGCCAAAAGTGGGAAGCCTGTGATTTTCTTGAAGTCTCTGGTCAAACTGTTTGGCTTTTTCATTTCTTTAATAATGGAGCTTTGATGTTTTTGTTGTCTCAGTCTCTGTGCTCTCAGTTTTGGTGTGGTTTATTGGAGGGTAGCTCTTTTGGATCAGTCTCAGTATTTTTTTATTTATTTATTTTTTTATCTCATGCATTTTCTATATCAAAGTCTTCGTGTTCTTCAAATACGCTCTTAGTGAAATTACATGATTCGTAGTCATCAAAGAAGATACTGTCTTTCTTCTTACCCATCCTTGGAGGCATAACTCGTGTCTTTCTGGGTTTGGTAAGAAATTGCTTTAGTATTCCCAGATAACTAATTAATCTCTGATTAATATTAATATTTCTATACCCAGCTGGCTTCTTACATTAGCAACCAGTTATAATAGCAAATAACCTAGCAATATTTGTACATAAAACATCTCACTGGTTTTGTGACTGGCTGTAACTTGTTACATGTTAGATCCCTCTTTAGGTAGGTATATTTACAAATATTTTCTTTCATTGGAGGCTTTTTCCATTTCAAGCATTGTGATATTACATGACTTTGACACACATTGCGGATCGTTGGGCTATGAATCCAGAACTTAATACTAAATATTCTCAGATCTTAAAAATGGAGACTCCAGACTATTTCTAAAACATTTTTTGTCTTAACAGAGGATGCTTACAGCATTTTTTGAGGCACGTTTACAATTTGAAATGAAGAACTTTTACCAGCTATTTTCTATAGTAATTACGTCTTTCAAAACACGCTGCAAAAGAAGTAATAAGAGCTAGAGCAAAGCAGGAGATTCAGAACTGCATTCCAGAGGCAGGATGCATATATGTGGAGGTAATGACTGCAGTTTATGGCTGGGGAGGTGTCATCCTTGTTGAGGGTTGGTAGCAGTCTGTGGTTGATGAAAAGCAGAGATTGCCTAGGAATCTCTTTGGTTCATTTGAATATTTCCACATATTATAAATGCAGACAAAAAATTAAATGCAGGAATTCTCCATGCTCACCAGTCATCGGGCTAGTGAAATCAGGGGTGTGGGTTTTCTGAAATGCAGTAATGGCAGTAGACGAGTATCTGATTCTTAGAATTTGGATCTGGTGATGACTGTTTTTGGAGTAATTGCTTAGGTGAAATAAAATGTAATTTATGCAAGTAAAACATGTTTTTTAATTACTCGAGCATTGTCAGCAGTTAATATTGCACTACTCATGTTTCAAAACCTCTTAGAATGACTATGGCCTGTAGTTCACACTTAAAAATAAATCTGATGCCTCTGCTTAGAAAATATATTTCTTTAAACTGTTATCTTCTTTAACTTGTCTGCAAATCTTTTTTTTTTTAGTGTTATATTCCTGTATTCTCAGATTTATGCTGAGTCCTTCCTACAGTACATCAGATTTGACTCCTATTGCAGTTCCCTGAGATACCAATATCCCTTTAATGGTGACGGGATTTTGCCACAACAAGAACAGGCCATCTGCATTCCTGAGTGCTCAACAAGGGAAGTGACTGTTTGCCCTGGAGACCTAGCAAGAGCTAGGAGAAGGCTGGGCCTCAGCTTTGAAATGTTAATCTGCTGCTTCTGGCTTTCCAAGATTTTGCCCAGGGAGGCAGTGGGTGCGAAGTTGGTATTTATTTAGAATTCGAAGCTTTGGCACAATCTGTTACAGATTTAGCACATTATAAATGATTTAATATTTAAGGAGGTATTGAAGTTAAGATGGAACTTTGTCCTACTTTGAAAATTGGCAAGAAATACCACCCTGATTTTGAGGAACTGCCTAGCTGCCAAGTAAAAATAGTAGTCAGGATCCTACCTGTGATGAGGAGCTCTGCAAGGTTAATTTTTCAAGGTCCCTTATCATATCCTCGCAGGGAATTTTACTCCCACACAAGAGGCAGGAGGTATAACCTTCCAATTTTTGCCACTGTCATTTTGACAGGTCCCCAAGTTGTGTTATGATCCTCACAGGGGCTGGGTCTCTGCCCTTGGGAATTATGCATCTCATTTTAGATAAAGGGAAAATTGGTCTTGGATTGGATCATGAGCAACTTGGGTTCAAATCCCTGTTTTGCCAGATGCATCCTGCCAAGCCATCATGTCATAACCATTTGAAATGCCATTATGTGTCCACCACGCCTCCCCAGTGAGAGTAAGCATCTTGGGAGAGCAGAGGTGAGGGAGGGAGAAGGAAATGCAAAGGACATGGTGCTTTTCGTGGCTGTGCTGACATGCGCGAGCTGGAAGAGTCTGCAAAATCATAGCTGGGATCAGTGTGTTGCTTAGAGCGTGTCCCACAAGACTATGCATGATTCTCAGTACAGCAAATGTGAGTTAGTTGGGCAACAAACTTCTGGAATAGGATCTAGAAATATCCCCTCTGCCAAGCTGTCCATGTAGGGAAAGAATAGGTTAAAGTCCTTCAGGCAAAAATCTGAATGCCTGTGAACATCATCAGGGCACACACAATGCAAAACTACACTCAGTATCTGTGAGATGGAGATAATAATTGTCCCTTTTTCTGCCCTAGTTGCTACTGTCATCCCTTAGTGAGCTTCTGTGCGGTGCCCAGGAGAGCAGACCTTTAGTCTTTAGGTGCTAGTGTAGGTGTAATTGGTTCAGCAAGGCAGCAAACTGGAGGGGGAGGCTGTTCAGGCAAGGGCACATAATGATGGCTAATTAAATGGCATGCTAATTAAATACTTACCCTTTGGTCATTTCTTGAGCATGATGGAAAAGTGCATCAATGGCAAGTATCCCCATTGCCTTTGTTATCAGGCGTCCCTGCTGCTTTCTGAACTACCTTGCCCTGCACACTTCTGCTTGCTGAGCTCCCTCTGAGCATGGCTGCTGCTGCCTTCCCCGTCAGTTGTACGCGGCCAACACCACCACTTGGCAAACCCCTGGCCACTGGGACACGTGGCGGGTCCTGCGTGGCAGCGGGGTCTGCTCTTGTGCACGAGGGAGCTGGTTGCGGTTGTCTGTCATCAGGAGCGCCACAGTAGAGCAGGTCTAATACAAATCTGCCCTTTGCTTTTTGTTTTTGCTTCCTTGGTGGGGTGGAATAGGCCGTGAGTGTTGTAGTGTGGTACTCCAGGTGTAGCTTTCCCTCCGTGTTAGCCCGTTGCTCCTGTAATCCTTGGCTGAGATGCTCGGCCAAAGTAAATGGGGGTTTGTGTTACCCTCCATGGAGTTATGCCACGTCCCCTAACAGAGGGTTCTGCCCCTGTCACCAGATTTGTGCAGATGCTTCTTCTGTAACTGATGATGATGATACAGGTGGGTGCTCAAAAGAAGGACATAAATAGGACAGAGACATGTTTTGGCTAGCAGTTCACTAAAACTACAGCGAAATACAATGTTTGCTGTCTCGAGAAGGACAAAGTCGATGGGAAACGAAATTTTATTTTCAAGCTTTTAAGGGTATA
Source organism: Phaethon lepturus (assembly GCF_000687285.1). NCBI lineage: Eukaryota > Metazoa > Chordata > Aves > Phaethontiformes > Phaethontidae > Phaethon > Phaethon lepturus. The sequence continues at coordinate 10,593 of NW_010533239.1, forward strand.
TAACAGTGAAGAATAACACAACCTTAAAGAAGAAAGCTTGACTGTCCCTGTTGCAGGAGAGTTGTAAACCTTTGAAATTGGGTTTCATAATGCAACTGCTGAGAGCCGTAACTGCAGCAACGCAGATGCACCTATGGAATGTGTGTGGTAAGTAGTTTATATAAGACAAATCAATCAGGCTGGTCTCTTCGTTAGGCTGACAGAGCGTGTGTCTATGGACAGGTTAGGGACATACATACGCAGAATTGTTACGTGCAAGCGATGTGTTTGATTCGGAGTAATTGGGCTGTGTAAGTCTGAAAAAGAGAGAGTCCTGTTTGATTTCTTCTGTACTTTCCGTTTATCCGTGCGTTGTGTTTGGTGTTTATATGGGCAGGGAGCAGGTTATGCCGCTGTCCCGCGTACCCAGTGGCCCCTTTCTCCCCATGTAGTCTTATTCATTTTAATGGCACCAGGATTGCGCTTGCCCTGAGTGAGGTGGCACAAAGACTGAGTGAAAACTGTATTAAGGAATTGTCTGAAAGGTTGTCCAAAATTTGATTTGTAATTACAGGCTGTACAAAGTCAAGGAGCATGTTTTAAAAAGAGCAATAATCGTGATTCTGGGACCAGGTTTTCCTTTGCATATTTTTAGCATGTATTTGCCATTAATTTAGACTATTCCATAGTCCTGGCTGGGAAAGATGGTCAGAGGTCCTGTACAGCTGTTTCCAGAGAGCCTTAATAAACTCTTACTGGAAGAAATGGACACCTTTTCAACGATTTATTCCAGTAATGCTTCAATATCCCCCCGTTAAATTTATTAGCCGGTTGGTAGATGGACTGCACATTTGCAAATGCGTGACTGAAATTATCCCTGTGCCTTTGGAAGTCTGATAAAGAAAAACCGTCTGCATTTCGTGGAGGAGGCACCTATTGTTGCATCCTAGGAGCTGTCGGGAGGAATCAAAAAGGCCCTTCCTGGAAGCGGGATGAAGATTGCATCGAAGATTGCTGTCTGTAGCCTGCCAGAAGGCAGGGCTGTGGGAGAGGACAGCTTTATAGCTCCTCAGCTGGTCCCCCATTTCTGCTGCAGCAGATTTCAAAACCTTTTAACATGTCGCTGAAAGCGGAACTTGCTCTTCTTGTGATAAGCTGGAGATCAGCTGTACATCAGAGTGGGGCACAACGGTAAGGGCAAAACTTGTAAACTAAGAAAATATCACAATCCTAATAGGAGTCGGCTATTGGTGCCTTGTCGTTTTTCCTGGTGCCATGAGGAGATAGGCTGGGCCTGGAGACTCGGGGGTGAGAAGATGGAGCAGGTTCTGCTCCTCAGCCAGTGGTGAGGCTGGGATGATGAAGTTGGGTAACCTGGTCTTTATCTGAACTCGTCCGATTCCCTCCATGTGTACATTCGATCTGATGGGTTCCTGTGAGAATTTCAGGTGACTGATGCTTTGGCCAGATAACACAGGAATAGCCACTTGTATACTGTGTCTGTTCTTGGTCTTATCCACAATTTCAGAGTGATGCAGGAGCGTAAAGCAAGATGGAAGAAAGGTTAAGCCATCAGCACTGAGAGCCATGAGAGGAGTCTTGTGGTTCAGTTGAGACACGGGAGCACCATTTGGGTTCATTTTCCTTTTGCTGTGTTTGTACATCCGTATTTCCTCCTCCTTTTTCATCACTTCTTCCCCCACAAATATCTAAAGCTTAAAATAATGTGCTTGCCTTTTATCTGCCAATAGTCTGACACGAAGTAGTTCCTCTTCATAACCATGAATTTATGTTTGGCCTGTTTACTCAGGTGCTAGACAGTATTTCTGGCTGCACAGATGGTGAGTCTAATACAGGCTTCTGGGTTTGACTTTTATGTTTGTTTACATCTTCATGGCACAATAGTTATCTGAAGAGACAAACTGGAGAATTGTTGAGCGCAGCCTTGGGCCTGAGATGTACAAAGGACTTGGAAACGCCCCGGTACGCAGACGCAGGACCTGGTGTTGGGTAGCCCCTGAAGCAACTGCCCGACTTTCTGGATTAGGGTTTTACTAGTTTGTCCAATAGATTACAATGCTCTTGATGGGCAAGTGAAATTTGAGATGTAGAATGCCAGGAATGGGGAAAGGTGGTTGCATTCGGGGCAGTGACAGTCTGCCCGGTGTCTGCTCGCTCCTGCACCTCCCTCCCAGTTAATACAGGGTTTTTTTCCTTGTCTGTTGTAATTTTCTAATGTTTACCAGGATGAAGGGATTAGAAAGATTGGAAGGAATGAGGAAAAAGTTCCTCTTTGTTAGCCTGGGGAGATGCACAGGTAAATGAGTTTGTGCAGATCAAACCCCAGCACTTGCGTGGTCACTGCAAGGTCCCTCAGCTTTGAAGCCACTGGTGTGGAAGGGAGGTCAGCAGAAGGAGTAAAAATAAGTCTTAAAATGTTAGGGATTAAAAATACGGTCAGTTAAGCAGCTTTAAGTCACCCTCCGAGGCTACCTTAACCCTCTGGCCTTCTTCCAATGAAGGTGCTTTCAGTGTCCGGCACAGAGCTGCATCGCTGTGTGGATGGGGCTCCGGACTGGCAACAAGAGGACCCGAGGGAGGGCCTTTGCTACCGCATCTGCTACCCCATGCCTCTGTGGCTTTTGCCCAGTGATTTTGTTATTTTTATCTTCATTTGTAAGGAGTCTCCATTTTTGGGTTCTTGCTCTTCTTTGGGTTTGAGGTTTATCAGTGGAAAGGACTATACGCACGCGAAGTAGCAGTAGTATTATGCAGCGGCTCTTCTGAAAAAAACCACGCGCTTTTAGCAATTCCCCAATAATGAACCGTCACGCTTGCCTGCTGTACGTTTTGTCAGTTATCTAGTGCCAAATGGAGCTGGTCTATCTGTGTGTAAGAAACAGTGTGAGGTGATGACATGTTAACTGTAACGTGGGAAAGAGCAGTGACAAGTGCGGCTCATTGTGAGTTTTGCAGCGAGGAAAACAGTTAAAAGTGTCTGGTTTGTATTTTCAAAAGTTCTCCAAATCACATGCTTTAAGTTCATTTCCAGAGCTCAGGATTAGAAGGGGAAAAAAGGTCATGGGTTCAGAGATAAATAGATGATGATTATGGTGCATGTCTTCACACAGAAATTAATTTGTGTCTTTTACCTAAGTTGCAGAACTTAATACTGAATTTCTAGACATCATATTTTTTTGTGGACCGGATTCTTATTTGGCATAAAGTCATCTGGTCCAACTCACCTGACTTTACTGGAGTCATGCCATGTTTGCTGAAGGGTTTGCCTTCTGTATTGTAAGAAAATTGCAGTATTCATTGAGATTGGCTGTGGTAGGAGAGATTCTTTCAATACCCTCTGCGCTAGTCAAGTCTTTTTCCTCGAATAAAAAGTTGATTGATTTTTGGCAATGCAAGTTTAAAAAACAGAATTTGAGATCAGTATAGCAATTTTTTTGGAGAAGCACATTTAAAAATTAAGTACTAAGTGTTCTTTTTAAAGTCATCGTCAACAGAAGAGAAGCTACAGGACAGTTCCCTGTCCCATAGAAATCATCTGGATGACAGGAAAGAGGAAATAGTTGAGAAAAATTGCTGAATTTTGATGTGTTTTTGTGACTCATATTAAACCACTCAGCCTTGCTGGGATGTGCCAGGGAAATCTAGGAAATCTGTCAGTTGCTGTAGAAACAGGTTCCTCAAAACTTGTTTTTAGTGTTTTGTTTTCTTAATGTCTATGTTTATGTAGAGCCTCATAGGATAATGATCTCATATCAGAATATATATATGTATTTATATAACTCACATATGTAAAAACCCACAATTATGCAATGTGAATATGTATCCAGTTTATGCAATTTTTTTTTCATGTACCTAAAAAACCCCTCACTTTTTTCAGTATGGTGAGATGAGTAGTGCCAGTGAAATCTACTGTTTTCCTGCATGTGTGTTAGTTCAGTCATTGCTTGTGCTTTAGGTGCAAGCTTTGTGCCCGGTAAAGGTGTTTTCTAAGCATCCTTTTTATTTAGAGCAGTGTCCTTGCATGGGCAGAGTCATTAGGCACTGAAGGTCCTAATATCAGGGAGAAGAGGTGGTTAAACTTGTACCTGTAGCAGATGAACGTTGTGTTTTGTGTTCCCCAGAGAAGTGATTTAATTTGAAATAATGTTAGTCTTCAGAGTTCTGTGGCTTTGTGAGTTCCTGGTAAATCAGCCTGTGCTCTGGATTCCTGTCTGGGAGCCATGCCTGAGGGTGAAAGGGCTCTTGCGTCTTGCAACAGGGTGAAGGTTCCCTTTGTCATTAGAGCAGCAGCATGGTAAAAAGCAACCCAGTCATACACATGGGAAATAAAATGTAATATTTTCTTTTGATGCAAACTAATGAATTTCTTGAAAATAGATGAAAAATTTTTTTTTCTTTCTTGAGATGATGATGATGGTATGCATCATAGAAATATCAGGTAAAAGATGACATGAAAAATAACTGTATGATGTGTGTTAGCTAAGATTAACACCACTAGCATTAATTGTTATCTGATGTTAGATCAAATTTCATCAATAAGGCGGAAGAGCCGGTTTGAAAACCAAAGTAGAATACGTGCATGTGATTTTACTTTTTTTCTTTCTTTCTGTTTTAAGACCCTTCAATTGCTTGTTTTTTTTCCCAGGTACCGCTTACAGAAGCAGTGGACCCGGTTGAGTTGGAGGACTACCTTATTACACACCCGATTGCAGTGGAGTCTGGACCCCTGAGAGACTTGCTTGAGTTTCCTCCCGATGACATCGAGGTTGTGTACACACCCCGAGAATGTCGAACGCTTGTGTCGGCTGTGCCTGAAGAGAGGTAGGAGGTAACAGGGTGACGCCTCGCTCAGGGGAATTAATTGTTCCGGATTTGAGATCTGCAAGGCTGAACCCTGGCGGTTTTGTCTGTAAATACAAACCTAACTGAAAGTATGTATGTTTAAGAAGTCATTGTCATGTCTGTGATTTTGAAGGTGTATGTTTTTCTCCTTTTAACAGTGAGATGGACCCTCATGTGAGGGACTGTGTAAGAAGTTACACGGAAGACTGGGCGATTGTGAACAGAAAGTGAGTTCCCCTGTGGTATTTGTCAGCTTGATTTCATATTTAAATTTTTTGCAGGCTGGCTAGCTGGTATGAGGAGGCTCAAAAATTTGTATCCTGGCTACTGATTCCATGTGCCCTAGCTTTTAGTTGCCCAGCTCAGCTGAACTGATGCTTTGTGTTTAGCCGAAATGATGCTTTGTGTTTTGAAAATTAGATCTCAGATGACAAAACCCCTTGGGGCATTTTTGAAAATCTAGGCCATTTTAGTCAACAGTTGCTCCTTTAGAATAGTAGAGAAATAAGGGAATGCGAACAAGTAAAATTACTTTCAGCATTTGTTTCTTTCTTTGTTCCATATCTTTTTAGGTCTTTTTAGACCTAAGTTGCATTAATTTTGTAGCAATGTAAGATTTATGTGCAGGCACAACCACATAATAGAGAAGGTGCCCTGTGCAGCATTCATTTGTTCCCAAAGAGACTTTGAGAAAGTATATAATTTAAACAAATAATTGTTAATATTTGGACTATGACAACATTTACCTGCTGAGTTAACAGTTTAGAGAATGTGCATGCATTGATTAATTTATGCAAATTAGCAGGAAGGTTTCTGAGCAGCTTTGCTTGGAACATACACTCTCTAGAGCTACTGTCAAGGAGTAAGTGATCCATGTGATGTGCATCACCTACAAATGACTTGACTACAGCTACAGCTCTACCCTTGTGGCAGTTGCTACAATTCACTGGTTTAATGTTGTCCTGAGAACCACTTCAGGGGATGCTGAAGATATGCTTTGCAGTGCTAAGATGACCTAATAAAAATGTGGTTTGTAATCTCATACCAAAAGAAAAAAAAACAACCAGAAAGAAACCCAAGAGAGAGAGATGCTTTCTTAACTCGGCCTTTGTGGGAAGACTCTAGAAGTTGCAGTGGATTTGAACAATGTGACCCAGCCAGCCAGCACACCTCTTGGTTTCTCAACAACTTTTGCTGGTATCTGAAATACCTTGCTGTGATTCCTGTGCTGAGGAGGTTTAGTTGGAGACGGTCGAGGTTTCTGTCCTGTGCAGATCAGCTGCAGGTTGCGTTGGCTTGGGGAAGGCATGGAGCTAAAGACATCAGTTGCCTGAGTGGATTGAAAGTGTGATGAGTGTTTATTGAACTACAGTCAGAGGTTGTCTTGACCCTTCAGAGGAGGAAAGGGACTCTCATAAACATTCATAGCAGTTTTTAGTTGGATAAGATCATGGTGGTGGACTGGGTAGAAACAGAAGCGTTATTGCTAGAGCAGGGAAAGA
>NW_010533239.1:16967-23752 GCF_000687285.1 Phaethon lepturus
ATTGAATTGTCTTTCAAGTAAGGATGGTAACAGGTTTCTCTTAATCCATCCTATTGGATGGTTACAAATACTTTGACTAGCTCTGGGGGCACAAAATCCAGCTCTTCTAGCTTTAGAAGAACATGGCTTCTGATGTGCCATCCTTCTTTCTCCCTCACCCCAGGGGAAATAATCTTTATTTCAATCTCTGTGTACAGTTCTTTGTACCCAAAATGTTTTTGGAGGCAGACAAATCCATCCATCCGTTCAGCGATTACTCTAATGGTATTGTAAAAAGTAAATAAGTTTTGTTCACCAGCCTGAAAAAAAACAATAGCACATTCTTATTTCAACCTTATGGTGTAATTTCTGTATGTTAGACTGATGGTGGCAATGATCACAGACACCTCTCAAGTCAGGTCTGATTTAGAATGAATTTACGCTTGTTGGTGGGGCTGTGAGTGAAATGCAGACATCCAAGTGAGGATTATACGGATAGTTCAGCTCTCAGGAATTATAACCTAGAGAGGAAAAGACATTCCTCCTTTCTCTCCTACCTTTCTTTATTCACTGCTAGCACATCCATGGTTTTCACATGTCTCTGCATCCTTCTGTGGTAACTTTAGTAACAGGGCAGGGTAAGAACAATTGATTCTAAATGTGACCCCAGCACTACTTTGGGAACTTGACTTAAAGTGTGTATTGTAAGGAGACTGTGGCTCTGGCCATATGTGTATGTAAATATAGACATAGTGCCATTTGGTATCCAAAAATTTGTTAGTCAAAGAGATCTGATCTTGTCAGCCACAGCAGACAGACTGTTTACTAGCAAATGCTCTTACAGCCTGGAAAGCTCTGGAGAACCCGATTCTGCTTATAAAGATGCTGTGGGAAGGTGCTCATTTTAGTTGAGGTCAGAAAGCCATATGTTTTCCAGAGGTGCTTAGGACCTCTGCACTTCATGCAGTCTTACCTGAAGTTGGTGTTTCGGTTTTCAGGTTACTAGTATTGTCTGCTCCAAGTCAGTTCTTGGCCCAGCAGAACCGCTGGCCTTCAATCCTCATGTCCTTGGCCTGTTTTAAGCTTGGCATCACAATCGCACATTTTATGATGACCTTAATTGGCCATTGATAATACTTCTTTTGACATCACCCAGGGTAGCTTTATAGTTGAACAGAGTCACATTGTAGTACTGTAATACTGGTTGTTGGATTATTACCCAGCTACAGTGGAGGATGACTGGCAATACTGTTTGCAGAGAGCAGTTTAAGCTTTGAGAGGACCCACAGTGATAATACTTGGTTTGTTCTGTAATTCTGCTTCTGGGTTTGGGGTCAAAAAGGATGCTAAGAATGCATTTGAAATACTCTGTTTTCAGATATCACAAGCTGGGAACTGGATTTAATCCCAACACCTTAGACAAACAGAAGGAGAGGCAAAAGGGGCTGCCTAAACAGATCTTTGAGTCTGATGAAGCTCCAGATGGCAACAGTTACCAGGATGAACAAGTAATGTACCTTTAAAACCTTGCTGCATAAAACCTAATTTATAGTAGCATTTTAAAAGTGCAGTCCCTTTCCCATTATAAGTTGCTTTTAATTTGTTGAATCTCAGGATGACCTTAAACGACGTTCAATGTCGATTGATGATACTCCCCGGGGCAGCTGGGCATGCAGTATTTTTGATCTGAAGAACTCCCTTCCAGATGCCCTTCTCCCAAACCTACTGGACCGAACCCCAAATGAAGAGATTGATCACCACAATGAAGATCAGAGGAAGTCCAGTAGGCATAAGGAGCTTTTTGCACTACACCCAGCACCAGATGAGGTATTTTTATGTAGATATGGGTGAGACTAAAAAAGCGAAGAATATAGGGAATGTGAAAATAGTCAGTCTGTCAGGGATTTAAAGGAGTTAAGATCACATACATAACATTTAATATCCATGAGAGCCTTAGAGATTTTGTGGGTCACATGGTTTTTACCATATTGTCTTGCCATAGATACTACTTTCTGAAGATTGGTTTTCTTTTATGGTTATGCAATCCCCTGTAATGTAGAAACATTAAAGGCATTTAATTTAGCATATTTATAGCTGCTGCTGAATGCAACATGCTGGTAAGCCTCAGATTAAATTGATGGTAGTGCTTTAGGAAAAAAAGGTGATACATATGTTTGCTTCATAATGGTATTGGTGGTTTGTACAAGTGTCGTGTCTCTAAATTGCTGTTCCTTTGACGAATTTCAGGAGGAGCCTATAGAACGACTTAGTGTCCCTGAAGTACCCAAAGAACACTTTGGCCAAAGACTCCTGGTGAAGTGTTTGTCCCTTAAGTAAGTATCACTCCAACAGACAGCTACTCTACAGAATTGAGAATTTAAATCTGTTGTTGTATCCACGTGCATCTGGAGTAACTCTGCTGCCTTGTTTATTACCCTTGAAGAGATTTAACATTGTTTGGTTGGTCGTAGGCTTAGTTCTAAAAAGGATGAGTTACACAATACTGTGCATCGGACAGTTTTATCTTCAAGACTTTCTTTAATGGTGTTGCGTAGAAGGTATTCACGTGCCTAGGCTTTTCTCTGCATTGCTTTTCAGCCAGTCTGTAGCTATACCTTTTCCATATTACTAGCACGCATGCTTCACTGCACTCATTCAGGGCTCCGAAGTTGGCCAGCCATTGGTGTTCAGCTCAGTAACAAGGATGTTTAAGTGGGGAAAAAAAAAGATTAAAAATGCTTAAGCCTTAAAATGTAAGACAACCAAAGAATTGCTGAAGTTTAGGCTCAACAACCTTGACTGTGTCCCTTTAAGAGTGAAGACTTTATATACTTAGCAAGCATTAACTGGAGGAATAGAAACCTGTTAAACAAGTTTAATGAAGTGAAGCTCCTGAATATAGGGTTACCTGCAGCTGGTTCATTGCCTATAACTCTTCTCTAATAACACAAGGTAAAATTTTACTGTTATTCCCTTGGAGAAATAAAGTACAAAACTGATTTTCCACACTGCTGTATTCATCTTCTGTGTCCTCAGTTAGGTCAACCCTTCTTATTAGAGAGCTCCTGTTAGACTACATTGCGGCTCATAACTGAGATATATGTGTGGGACATATCTCCTGCTCGTAGAGTACTCCAGGACCTAATATAGCCATAGAGATGAACTGATTTTGCAGCCTTTTATGAACTGGAACAACATAATATGCAGTAGCAGTGGAGTTTCCTCTCCAAAGGATGATGTCTTTAGCGTAAATAAGTTAGATGTTGGAAATTAATGATTTCTGCTATTTAAGCATCTGTTACTGACTGTAAATTTATAGCAAATCTGCCCAAGTACATGCTTGTTTGTGTATCAAAGAAATCTCTGAAGTTGTACTTACAGTTGTAATAGCAAGCATCCAAGATCGTGCTATCTTCGTGGAACAGAAAGAAGTAGATAGTCTCTTCCCCAAGGAGAAGCTAAGATGAACTAAGCAGGGTCATTTTCAGGTTAATCTCACCTTTGTTGCAAAACTAGAGTAAATACCTGTTTGATGATGCAGTCCTGTATGTTGTTCTCCCTGTTGGCAGAAGAGTTCCAAGCTGAAAAGCTGAGGGCTCTCTACAAGGACTGGGTGCATGGGGGTATCCCACCATGGGATGGGCATCAATTTCACAGGGAGGCTGTGCAGACAGGAGAATGGCATTTCAGCCCCTGCTCACTTTGGTTTAGGGACAGGTTTTGAATGTTTTTTAATTTTTTTAACATCCCAGGTGATTTAACAATAAGTTTATCTCTATTTGCTAGGCTAGTGTTTTCATTGGAAGTGTTTCAGTTAGCATAAATACTTGATAACAGTTACTCTGAAAAACTGACACCTTTCTGAGAGAGTTTTTGAAATATTGGTATTTTCTGACAGAAGTGTTGAAAATTGCCAAAATAGCTGTTCCCAACTCTCCAGAGGAAGGAGCTTTCTAGTCAGTAATGCTGAGTTCAGTTCCTCTGCTGAGAGGACAGCTTCTCAAGGTAATCAGAGGAGCTAAGTGGTCCAGCTATCCCAATCAATAATTCTTCTCCCTTTAAGGAAGCTATCAGATTGCTTTGCTTAGCTTTCAAATGACACTTGAAGTAGATAATTACAGAAGTATGCTTTATGCCCTGTGACCCTAATCCGAACCTTTCTCTTGGATCAATGAGTTGAAATAGCTTTTAAGAAGGTCCCGGGAGCACCAGTGTGTGCCCTGGTGGAAGAGAGCAGAGGAAGCAGGACAGGAGAGGAGTGGGGGGAAAACTGGGGTCTGAGACCTCCCTTGAAAAGGGAGGAGCAAGGCCTTAGGTTGGCTCAGCTGTTCTGACTTCTCGGCTTAACAGTGGTCAGCCGTCACCTTACCCAGGAAGGGTTTGGGGAGGGAGTAGGTTAGTCTTTCATACAAAATGTAAGTCAACTGATCTTATGTGTTTCTTTCTTTCAAGATTTGAAATAGAAATTGAGCCCATTTTTGCAAGTTTGGCTTTGTATGATGTTAAAGAAAAGAAAAAGGTAGGTTTTTAATTGCTTGAGTGATGACATTTCTGTCGAAACAAATTACAAACCTGTATTTAAAAAAAAGGGGAGGAATTAATTCCGGAAACAAACCTTTATGAAGACAATGACGTATTAGTGGTTGAAAGAATGATGAAGGCATTTCATTAACCATCTTGTGTGTTCTTGTAAAATAGTTGAAGTATAACACTTTTCTAAAAATATTATCTAATATGTGAGTACCTGAAATCAGAATATATATATTGTCCAATCTTGGCTTTCAAAAATTTTTTCCCCAGAGAGAACTTAAATAACTGAAACCTTTTATTTAGATTAAGTTTTTATGCTTTTCTTAATCTCTTTTTTGTGATTCAGCATGGTATGTGTTCAACTAACATTTTAATAATGCACAAGTCATACATGCTAGAAGTGCTAAAATCAAAACAAAACTGAGGAGTCTTTTCAAGATCTAGATTATAGGAAAGGCAAAATACATTTATTCCCCTATTTATGCTCTGTATTTAATATTTGAAGGGTCTCTTAGTTTTCCTAATTCAAGATATTAGCAGGAGTGGAGAGAAAAATGTTAAAAATATGCATTTTGACATTTATCTCTTTAAGACTTGAATTTAATGCATTGAGATTTAAGTTATGTAGATGAGAGTATGTGGAATATTATGTGAACTTTGTTTAATATTTAAATCACATTTCATAAGCCAATTTTATCATCTCATTACTCCATTTTTTTCCTTTAACGTAGTACGTTCTTTAGTGACCTCTGGTGTTGATAACCAGCTCACATTCATTTTGGCTTTGAAGCCTTGATACAGTCGAGGATTTGGTGTTTTAGCCTAGAAAGCTCACTGTCTGTCCTTCAACATGTGTTGTTTTTTCTTTTTCTGTGAATGATCTTAAAGGTCATTTTGTATTTTGCTACTTTGGTATTTTCAATTCAATAGCAATCGTAATTTCTAGTCCTGTGATGGAACCGCATACCCTACAGAACCCGGAAGAAATTTTATAGGTAGCGTGTATTGTTTGCTCCGTCTCTCTTTTCTCCTTTCCCACTGTCCTGCCTTGATTTCTTAATGAAAAGGCCTTTTTTTTTTTCTTTTTTATACATGGCTTGAAAGGAGGCACTGTTGGTATTTTTTTACTTGTGTTTTGAAATTGTCTGTTGTGTTTATGAAGAGTTTACCAAAAATAAAAAGTTTAACTAATGCTTGAAGCTACTCAACTTCTTCCTTAGATTTCAGAAAATTTCTACTTTGATTTAAACTCTGAACAAATGAAGGGAATGCTTCGTCCACATGTCCCTCCTGCTGCTATATCCACACTGGCCAGATCTGCCATCTTTTCTATCACTTATCCCTCTCAAGATGTCTTTCTAGTAATAAAGGTAAGAAATGCCAGAGCAATTTAAATTATTATTGTCTCTTGTTTTCTATTTAAAATAAAATATAAACAATTCTGACTGACTAGTTGACTTCTTACTTACTTTTAGAGAGCAGAATTCTATTCTCAAAAGTATAAACACTGGCACCACAGAATTCTATTTCAGGTATTCTTACTTAGTATGTTAAGTTCCTTTGTAACAGAAACAGTTCAGTGGAGATATGCATTGTTGTATTATTGAAAATCTGAAAAGAACACGAAGGTTTGCTTGATATAGAGCAGCTTTCTGGGGCTTGACCTTGGTTTTCATATGAAACAATGTGCTGACTTGTTAAGATGATAGATGAGTGAGTGATTTAAAAATATGTATTGATCTGAACCTCATTTCAGAAATGATATATGCCCTTAAGCCAGATTTTCAGATGTCTTTGAGAATTGAAATTACTAAGAGAGTGAGATCCATAACTGAAATAAAATGCCACACTGGTCACTCCTGGCATAAATTATACAAAGATAAAAGTTATTTTCTCTTCTTTCATTTGTCTCAATGAGCCCACAAATGTTGCTAGTTCAGATTGGCATTTGACTCAGTTTTTTTGGTCTCTCCTGTTGTAAAAAGAGAAGTTCAATACCTGCTTTCAGTTCTTAGGTAGTGGTTACATTGCCTGCTAGCTAAGTGCTGTGTTTGGAGAATCCTGTTGACTGAGGTTTGTGCAAGTTCTTCATGAACTGCTTCTTAACATGAGGAATAAGCTTTTGAAAATGAATTAAGGCTTTGTGGCTTGACAGAACATTTCCAGGTGAGAATAAGGCTTTCAGCAGTGTTGGAGCATATGTATTATTAACTGTATGAGGTTTAATAGGTTTAATAAGGCCAAGTGCCAAGTGCAGGGTCCTGCACTTTGGCCAC
>NW_010533240.1:0-17085 GCF_000687285.1 Phaethon lepturus
GAGAGCTGCGGGACCGGCGTTATCCGCCCGCTGTACCACGCTGCGCGCGTCCCTGTCCCACGTCCCGCGGAGTAACAGCACCACAGCCCCCTGCGCCTCTCGCTGAACGAACCCGCAAGCGCACGCTCGGCACAGCTACGAGACTCGGAGCTTCGTCGCTACCGGCTTCAGCTGTGCGACCAGCCGCCCCTGCGGAGAGCAGGCCGCAGCCCCGCAGCGGCTTTGCTTTCTCTGATGATAATAATTCAATACCAGAATACGATAGCGAAGGCGCTCCCGGGAGCATCTGTAACGCTTCCGGAAATAAGGCAGCCGAGGTTGATGCGGCTTGAGTTTCGATATGAGCCTCAGAGCCTGGTAGATAATACGGTTGGTTTGTAAGTCACTTAGTGCTTCAGTAAATTAACGCCAATACTCCACTTCTTCCCATCCCACAAATCCAGGGCAGCCCCGACACAAAATCCTCGGGCTCCGCGGATCCTTGTTGCATCGCTTGAGCTCTGTTTTCTGTATCGCTGTTAAAGCCAGCAGTAAAGCATTTTATATTCACAAGGGGGTTCAGTGCCTTCATCCACTAACGCTGAACACACTTAAACCGGAAAGCACGGCTCACGCTAGGAAACTGCACCCATTTCTCTAGGGTTTGACAGACGGTGTCATTGCAGGGCAGCTTCGGGGTAAGCACCATGGTATTGCTATCGGTGGCTTTTGGGAGGCATTTTTGTCATACCCACAGCAGCAGATTTTGAGGAGAGAGCCTGGAAAGTTTCTCCGCAGGTAGAGGAATCAAACGTGCTTTCAAGGCTTGTGGAAACTTGAAAAAAACCTGAGCAGCAGAGATTCCCTCTGCAGGTAATGCTTGCGGGTGGGAAGGTAGAGAGTTTGGAAAACAGCAGCTATGATCAGAATTGGTTGACTAATTTGGAGGCCATTAGTACAGGAAGGAAAGCAGGCTGTCATTTAGGTAATTAAAGAGAAAGCGGAAAATTATACAAAAGAGTTAACAAGGGGAAACCGTGGTGCAAGTGTTGTATTTCACTGCAATTAATTTCATGGCAGTGGATACAGCCAGAGACTCCCACCCCTTCGCTGCCCCCACGCCGGGAAAACGCTGGCGCAGCGCTCAGCAGTGTGGACTCGGCACAGGCGTCCCAAACCGCTCGCAAACCACACGCGGCCGAGTGGCCCACTCCTGTCTCCGGCTGTTGCGTCCTACGTCCCAGAGAACCATCATAAATGAAGCACTAAATGCATTGGACATTGTGTTAAATAGGCAAGAAAAACACAGCAAAGGCATCACCTTTATTCGCTTATTTGACCTTTTAGTTAAAAAATAATTTCAAAGTGTGATAATGGAACACGTCTTGCCCGATAGTCAAAGATAAAACCAGTTTAAATGCTAAAAAGCCAGTCACAGAGCTAACAGAGCCCATACACACACCTGATCTTGTAAGCTTTTGTTAGAATAAATAGCTCCTGACTGGGGAAGAGTTGTTTTGCCCATCTTGTGGGTGACAGCTCTCCCATTTCAGCAATGTAGGAGGCAGTTCCTGGTTACAACACTAATTGGGAACTTCCTATAAACATTATTCATCTCTCTACATGGCAAGAAGTCCAGAACAAAGACAATAAACTAACAAAAAAAAAAAAGAATGCTTGGCTGTGTCATACTCTATAAATATTTCTGAGCCACCATAAAAAAAAGGTAAGAAAAATAGTTCCTATGTCGTAATAATTACACAAGATTCTTAAAAAACAAGCTAGTATTTAACCTGAGCTCTCAGCTATAAAAATAGTTTTGTTAATCTTGGCATAATTCTATGTTTTATTTCAAGATAAAATATATTCCCGCGTAGTCACATCTTTTTGCCACTTCAGAGTCTTTCAAACACTCACAGAACCACAGAAAAAAATTAGGTAACTTTCCATTGTAGCTGATGGGTTGATCATCTTCAGTTCTCAGAATTAATTCTATATTGGAAACTTCTTCATCCACTGCAGAAAATGAAAGATTTTTATTAAAATGCAGGAACATTCCCTCTATAATATATCTTATATACGTAATGTAACGTAATGTAATACAATATATATATGAAGCAATCACATATACGTCAAGTTACTATATAAATTTTCACACTGCAGACAATGAAAACCTAGAGTAAAAACATAAAGAGGAGAAAGGTAAACAGAGCACTTCACAGAAAGACAACAGTCTCAGGGACACCACTCGAGTGTTACGAAATAAAATCTTTCCAGTTTGTTTTGCAAAAAGGAGTGATCTTTGTGCCCCTGGCCAGCCCCTGAGTCACAGTTTACGAGCAGTGGCACATGCTACGGTGTCCAAAACTGAATATATCCTTTTACTCATTGCTTTCCTCCTTTGTTCTTCAACTCTCCCCCACCCAATCTCTCTCTAAAGGAAAAACAACCGAGTGATGAAAACGGCTAAATCACCATCAGCTAGTTAGGAACTTAACCTACTGTTTATCAGTGCATCTGCCCTCAAATGATTTCAAAACAATTTAAAAAAAAAAACACCCCACACAAAACCAAGACCAAACCAAAATCAATTCAATCACTTCTCTATATGAAACTGCACAAACATTAGTGATTTCTGGACCTGCTATCAGCTCTGCAAAAGCCACTCTGGATTTAACTGATCACAGTGATTCAGTGCCTTTTAATAAACGAAGAAAATAAGAATTATGCAGCAGCCACTGACTTGCACAGCCACTAATTCCTCTCATGGATTTACAGTGAATTGGGGGGACGTTTGTTCCACCAGTTCTTTCTCACTTGAAGCAAATGAGATTATTTCTGTAGGCTAAGCACACGCTTACCGCTTTGCTATATCAGCATGGTGCTCAGCAATTTTGGGGATTTGCTCCTGAAACTTTTAAACATCAGTAGTTTCAGGACGCAAGTCACAGTGCTGGCTTCGATCTATAAAACCTCCAGCTTCTTTCAGCTTAGGGCTCTTGCTAGGAAAAGAAGAGATCTCTACACAGGAACATTACAGCAGAGTAAGGTACGGCATTCCAGCTACTCAGCATCCATTTCCTTTGAGAGCCCCATTAGCCTGCGCTAAGCAGACCCAACTTATTTTGAAAGAAGACACAGTGTCTCCAGACTTAATGCAGAAACAGCAGAACATGAGGGTGCTACAAACCAACATCACTCTCCGGGGGCACAGAGGGTTTAGCTCCACAGGGGTGAAAGAGTTCAGGGACTGCAGTGTGAATATAGCGAGAGAAAAGAACTGAGCACCAGCTCCCCGCTGGATCGAAGTTGATCGATGTAAGAAATCCAGTGCCACACAGCTTCACGCTCCAGCTTGCTGTGTAATAACTTCCCTTTGCGGACATGTGCGTGGGTTGTGTCAGCACTGGAAGGTTTCTTTTTTTGTCTATTTTTCCCCCCATTGTTGCTAGTTCTTATTCAGTTTCATGTGGTGGTCGGTATTTTAACCATATCTGGTTACTCTTTTGTCCTCAGAACCAGACACGGTTCTACTAATTCACATTAGTAGAACAAATAATCAGAGTGAGAAATTTCCTGATTCAGAAAGAAAAAACAATCTGCTATGGGCAAGGCTGCTTTTTATATTCTGAAAGAGCTCTATTCAATACATTCTACTTTTGGAGCTCTGAGCCCAGGAACAATATACTAAAAAGGCCCTTGGCTGTGGCACTAAAAAACACTTCCCAATCTCTTATTCAACAATGTTCATATCCTTGATCCTGTTATCTGTAACATACAGAAGGACTTTCACGACAATAAGCGGTGTGCAGGTCCTCAGGAATGGAGCTGCGAGACCTGACTGCCCAGAGGATGAGAAGCGTGCTTGAAAAAAGTTTAATTATTTGACTAAAGGAATTATTTGCTGCCTTAGTATCTGCTTGCTGTTACAGTACTCATAAGAGCTTTACTGGAAACGCATTCAGAGCAGTGCACTTAAGAGTCCTGTGCCAGGCTCACAGAATGATAGAATCGTTCAGGTTGGAAAAGACCTTTAAGATCACCGAGTCCAGCTGTAAACCTGCCACTGCCAAGTCCACCACTAAACCACGTCCATAGTCATCTCAGAAATCCATAGACTTGTATTAATATTGCAGATGCATTTATAAAGAGTGGAACCAAAAAAATCAACAACGACAAAAAAATCAAGTTGAAAACACCTTCATACTCACTGAGCATCACAGAGAAAAAACCGGCAGCTTAGCATCTCTTTCTTCTGCAGCAGATAACTGGGTTCTGTGAAGGGCTTCTGCAAGTTCTGTTGTCTATATTGTAATGCAAAAACACTACATGGAAATCAAGGAACTCAGATGATAAAAATTAGAGAGCTGCCAGATTCAAACTGGCCATCATCAAAAATACCCGTTTTAATTCCCTCTTCTCCCTCCCAGAACCCAACAGGTCCGAATTCTTACTGATTAAATTCTAAGGGTTATGTTTGATATATATTATGTTTTAAAGTGCAGTTTAAAACAGCCTCAGGTAAGCCTGGTTTTAAGCACAGATTAACTGGCCTGCATATATTATCTAAAACACGCTTGGCAAGTTTTTGCCCAGAACAGCTCTGAAAGTAGATCAAAGTTCTACAGATGTGGTTCAGAAGCAACCCCTGCCAGTAAACACCAGCCTGCTTTATTTTCTATCCACTAAAGCAACCATTCCGAACGAGAAGCTCATTTTCAAGCTCAAAAATGCAGTAACAGGTTATAAAGCAGAGTCATGCTTGCTATTCAAGGACAGCCAGTTAAGCTGAGCTGTGATGTGCCAACCAGTAAGCAGGAGCCAGACAGCTGATGGGGCTGGGCAACAGCCACAAGTAACCACTGTTTTTACAGAGAGCTTTTCAGGAATCTCTCCTACAAGATAGTCTTTGCAAAAGACTACACTGCTGCTGTCTTTCACACTGAATGAAATGCTGCAGATGAACTTCTGAACAAAATATCCTTTCAGTTTATGCAAACACTGGCACACAACCCTCATACTCAAGTCAGCCCCAGCACAACTAAGGTTTTATAGCTCTGAATGTTAACAAAATTACTTTGTTACTTGCAGTAACATTGTTCTGGTCAAGTTCATCTAAGGATATAAGGAGTGCAACATTTAGAGAGAGTTAACACCTTTCAGGAGAAAGCTGAGGTTTCAGCATGCAGCCTTCTCATTAGGAGTCTGCTTTAAAATCAAAAGCTTAAATTCTCCCTTTGTGACACATATCAGCACAAGTTCACTCATTTCTAGTGACGAGTGGCACAATCTCCTTGTCAAACAAGGTAGAAATTCTTAAGGATATTTATGAAAACAAACAAGTGCCCCCTTCTCCAATTACTCCTATTGCCCACATACTCAAGACAAAAACTCCCTGTCAGCATCCATGCTCATAAAATAAATTGCCATGACAGCTACATACAGGTTATCTTCTTTGATCATTGAGTATGTTCTCTGATCCTGCCATGAAGGAACTAAAACTATTAGCCCACAAAAACTCTAAAGTTATTTAAGCTGAGAGTCTGGTTTAAATTCGTATCCAAAACCATTCTATATATCACCTATTTCCTACACTCTCCTCCTTTCCACAAATATACCTAGTGTAATAAACCAGTTCTGAATGTACGTCATATTTGTGTTCACTTTTTTCTAGACCTCCTACAGCTTGCTCCAAAATGACTTCTTCCTTCCATCTGCTTAGATACATGCAAAAGTCAAATCCTGTCATGACCTTGAGGAGCCATAAAGAATCCTATAAAAAATTCAAGTACTTCATGCTAAGGCATGCAGGACTTTTCTCTTCAGCAAAGCGTGAGGAGGATATTGTTTATAATGTCGTAGCGCAAGCCCCCTCAAGCATAAGGGAAAGGATGTTCGCAATTGCTATTCCCAGCCACCTAAATCTAGTCCTGGGAGAGCAATACATACCATGTTAATGTTGCTGCTGTTTGGACTGCAGCGAGGGCTTGCGTGGAGAAGAGTGCTAAGCTCCAGATCAGCAACCATCTGTCGAGACTCAGCCAACACATGCTGCAGCTTACTTATGGGGGAACTGGTGTCCTGGAGGAGACAGAAAGTGAGCCAAAATTATGAAATTATCTTTTTGGAATATGTCAAAGGATTATAACACACCAAGAATTATCACTTTCATTTCGAAATGTCTCAGTTCAAAATACTACAACATAACACTGCTCCAGACTCTGCCTAAATGCTGGTATTTCTAATAAACACAGAGGTCTTGCCTAGTGTCAGCTTTTTAACAGATCTTCAAATGCATGTGTACGTAGCGCACACAACAGCAGTACTTCAGTGATAAAGGGGAGAATAAGCCAAGACATGAGAAAGAGGGAAAACCAGGCGGAACAAGAAAGAAACAGTGTCCAATAGCTTCTAGTAACTGTGTACGAGTGTACTCGGATATTGTGCTCACTGGAATCACCAATTAGCCAGCATCCATTATCCTAAAGCCTTTAATTTCAAAAGCTTCTCTCTCTCTTTTTTTTTTTTAACTCACTTGTGCTGTCCAAGATGTATTGAGACAACAAGGAATGCTTTTGAAAAAGTATTTTACCACCTTTGCTTTAAGCCTGCTGTCTCATCATTCAAGTCCCTAGTTCTCCCATGCCGGCAGACATTTTCTTTCTTACCATTAGTCACAATTCCCCTTAAAATTAATGCAGTCCATTCTGCAATAAGATACTGACTTGGTCCATGGTAGCACTGCAGCATCTACTTGTTGGCTTAGTCACCGAAAGGTTATTGATCTCCAGAGGGAATTCTTCATCAGAGAATCTCTCACATCTTTGAGGACTGTCTCCTTTCTGGGTGGATGTCAAACAGGGAGAATCCAAGTGAAAAGAATTCAGATCCGCATTTTCTTCACTGTTAAAAAATTAAGACATTGCCAGAAAGAGTATCACCATCATTTTTAAACTTTCAAAGGAAAATCATGGGACAACATAAATAATTATGGGCCCTGAGCTAAGAAAACCATCAAGCATGTGAGATTACTCCGTTTCTCCAAGCATTCCCATGTTTAACAGCTTCATTAGATCAGTTTCATCCTCTGAGGATGAGAGTTTGACATTCGACCAGGTTCAAGAACAGCTACATTGCCATGTGCTTGAGTATTTATTTAACCTTGCAAAGAGCACACAAAAGGCAGTATCTAGTTCCTCCCAATACCCTGGTACTCTTTCTTCTCTCATACCCTACTCTCTTTTTTTTTTAATCAACCACCAGGTAAATGAATATCTGTAGGTATACTTTTCAAGGGAATTTCACAGTCTTCTAAAGTCATCTTCTCATTTCAGAGATCACAGGACAGTGTTGCTAAAGGGGCTTTAGTTTCTTTATTTTTAAATACAGCAGCAAACAATAAAGTGCTGTTTGGGCAAACTGTGATTAAACTCAAAAGTCAGTTGCCTGACTACCATTTCAGTATGGAGCTGGCACGTATCTTCCCCTAGATTTTAAAGCAAAACAAAATACTAATTTAGCACTGGGTATATACCTGAGTGTATTTAGGAATATCTGAAAAGTAATTTAAATGACAGTTAAAGCAACAAATGGTACCCTGTACATTATTACTGTCTGAACACTGACTCACAGCCATCCCAAGCTTGTCCTAATACAATAGGTCTTTAGCTCTTAATATGCATGTCAGATAATTGGAACTTTTCTTATACCTTTCCCACACTAAAAGTTAATTTCATTATCGCCTACCCTAGTGAAAAACAGTTCTCGATTTCAGTTCCTTAAATCACTGTTTTATCAAAATGTACCAAATCCCTCACTCAGCTCTAGCACCAATTAATCACAAATTAAGACTAGAACTAATAAAAGCTGTAGCATATTAAAAACTGTCTTGATCGCCCTAACTTAGCCCTCTTCCCCTGGGATCACCTGTCCCCTGTGCTGTGTTTTCACACAGCACTGCGTGCTGTCTGCAGCTTGTACGAAGACGCACCCCGGTTTCTGCAAGCAGTTTCAATCTATACAGTGAATTTCGTTTTCAACTGCTCATTTCCACTTCATACAGTTTTTAAGTAGTAAATAAAATAGCAACCATCTCCCCAAAATAAAATATTTCTGTATTCATCACACTTCTGAACAAAACAGAAGCACTGCCTGGATCAGGTAAATAATTAAAAAATACATGTATTTTAAAGAAAATACTATCTTCAGATTTACAACATTTCATTAAATATTCTTTAGATACTTATTTTGGTGGAAAAACACATTCTGTACCTGGCAAGACCTTCAGAATAAAGGTTTCTTTTTAAATGACATTCAGTCATACAATTGGCTTGCTTTCAAGAGAGAAAAGCTCATGTTTGTGTGCTTCTGACAGGGAAAGGCTCTGGAAAGATGCAAGGGAACAAGCTGTAGCTGATGTGAGGAGAGGCAGTGAGCACAGACAGCTTTGAAGAATGCACAGGTTGGGAGGGAAGGGGAAAACAGGTTTGATTTTGAGGCAGGGAGACAGCTCAAAGAACGGCTGAAGTCCAGCAGGAGCAGATTGAGCACGTAACTGCTGACGCTCCATCTTTAAAACCAGAATTGAGATAAAAATCCAAAGGCAGCAAATGTTGGTCCAACATAAATGAAGTCATTAAGTCATAGCACACAGAAATGATTCCTGCACTACAGTATTTCACAATCACTCTTGCAGTTGGATAAGGTATTTGACTGCGTTAATAGCCTTCTTGTTGGCTGTTCCAGAATTCAAGAACTCATGTCAAAAATATTTGCTGGGCTGACAGGGAGGTGCCAGCACCGTTCCCTGCACACAAAGTACATCATCAGCACTATGAAGCCAGCAACGGAAAACTGGAGAATCCAGATTCAAGTCACAGAAGGAATGCTGTGTTTGGTCTCTGCCATTAACGCCTTGACAAGAAGCCGACACTGACAATTGCAATACTACTGCCTTCCTCCCATTTATGGGGCAAGAATTTATTCGGTGGCAAATCAGAGTCAGTAAAGGCTGGAGAGCTGACAGTCTGGGATTTGCACGGAGTCAGTCCATCTCCAATTAGCAGGGCTCCTAGGACCAAATGTGGGCATCAAGAAAACTTGATAGCTCAGCAGCAAATCCCAAACGGGTAGAGCAGCCCTCCCTTACTGAAGGATATCTGCTCTACCTGCACTGCCCACATTGAATTTGTTCCTTCTCCGCTAAAGTCCCCTTAAGGACATGACAAAAAGTGAAAGCAGTTTTCACGATTCGTCCTCGAAAGAGATTTGGAGGGACGGTAGTGTGTCATTTGTGCTGCTGGGGGAGTAGATAACAAAGGTCAGGGTAGACATAAGGGGAATGGAGTCTTTTCAATGATTTATGGACAGTGGAAACTAGAGAGAGTCCAGACACAGCATGAAGCTCAGCTAAGCTGGGAGGGAATGTGCCGGGACAGCATTCTTTTTCAATGGCTGCCCATTCACCTTGTTTCTGAACAGGCCTGTCTCACTGCAGTAACAATTTCTATAATATTTTTGTTTAAAAAGCAACACAGATTGAAAGCATCCATACATCAAATATTTCCATTCCATAACATTAATTTGTTTGGATGTTGGGCAGACTTGCTGGGTAAAACTGTTAGCAGGTTTAAACAGCCGTTCATTTACTGTACTTGTCAAACTACCAGCTGAGAAGCTACTCCTCCTCCTCTTCTCTGTCTAAAAGGCAGCTATGAAATCTCTGTAAAACTCCAGAAATCCTTCTAAAATAGAGCTGGTTAAGTCAGTCAATTTTTTGGAAATTAAATAGAGGAACCGACACAACAAATCCACAGAAAGTCACAGCTCTGAATGCCCTTGCTTGTGCAGGCATAAACCCCCTTCTATAAATGCGAAGCAGCATTTATATCTCAGATACCTTCCAACACTACTAAGACACCCCAGTATTTTTCCGACACTTCTCAGCATTAGAAACCTCATTCTGCTCATCCCCAACCACATGTCCTTTTTCCTCCCCCAATGTAAACACAGGGATAGAGTCCCATGAACAAAGATGCACTGGAGAGCGGACTGATTGCTGTCCTTTAAATCTTGCCATCTCATTTTCTTGCCCCGAGTGAGGAAAGCAGCCTGCGTGGAAGAGCCGTGTCCTACATTCTTGCCCAGCCACTGTGTGATTTCTCAACAGAAACAACACAGTCACTAAAGCATCAAACAAAATTTAGGTTTGTTTCTTGCCTTACAGAAACATCACTGTAGAAGTCCAACTCTGGTCAGAATGTATTTTACCCACCAGATTTACACGCAACGTCTGGGATTTAAAAAAATCGTAAGATTTTTAAAATCCGCATTTTTCTCAATTAGTTTACTTGGCAAGTGATGTGGTATTGCAGCTTCTCCTACCCACGCAGCTCTTGGGGATGAGAGATGTGAAAAAAAAAATGCATAAAAATAGAATCATGATACCTTAGAGCTATATTAAGTTATTTTAAATTTACTACTTTTCAAGTTGGTAAACTAATATGAAAACAGCAGTTACTTTAAACATCACTTGAGATAATACAAATTATTGAGAGCTTGTACACCCAAGTTTCTACATAACTCTGGTTTGTACCTATCTATTTCTTAAATGTAACAAGCACATAACCTTTTTGAGCTGGCACATTTCATCTCTCGTGCAGTCTTGAGACAGCGGCAATCTTGTCCATGCCATAGACTTCCATCTCCTTTTATGGGTTTGAAAATTTTCAACCATTCTGGATCTGATATTGGCTTCCACCGTGCGTCTTTTTTTATGATGAAGTTATTACTACAGGAATCAGATTCAGACTTGTGAATTGCAGCTGGAGTCTCTCTGCTTTTTTGGACAAACAGAATTCCAGTTCTCTCTTCCCAGGTTTTATTTTCATTATCAGTTTTGTCAGATGTGATGGTGTTCTGGATCAAAGTACTTTGCGAATTTACACACGAACTGACGTTAAGCCAATGCTCGTATTCAGGTAAAGATGACTCAAAGGTCTGTTGGTCTCTGCTTTCCACTTCATTCTCAGAAATTTCCCTGTTTATCAATGGCCTTGTGTTGTTTGCCTCACAAAATACTTTGCTGCCTTGCTCATCAGAGCTTGATGCAACATCCTGCTTTTCTTCTTCTTCCGTAAGGACAGCCAAGACTTTCACAACTTTTTGACACCGGTTTAAGTACGCTGTGGTAGTTTCCTCCAAGTCTGATGCATTCAGTAACAGTCTATTATCTACTTCACACATCTCAGAGGTGGTTTTTACCCTACTTTTTGGAACTTGTGCAGTTCCACACTCCTCGCATATCCCGTGCGTGCCCTCAGTCCTAACTGCGGCTGTCTCGCTGTTACTTTCAGGGGCAGAGAATGTCACACCTATGCTACAATGGCACGATAAAGAAAACAGTCAGAAATGCTGCATTTAAAGAGCATACGTAACTGTCCTCAAGGTTAAAGCTATACATTAACCAGAGGCTGTCACCATGGCTCTGCGGCAGTTCATATACCAACAGGTAGCTGTATCCTGCCAAAACCCAACCAAATTTTGCCCAGATTTGACTGTTACTTTCCAAAATCAGTCTGAGAGTTCCCTCACGTTTTATACAGTGTGGTGATTCTGTCTGAACCTCCAGGGTGTGCACCAATTTCCTAACCTGAAAGCAAAAGAAACTTTCATTTTTAAACAAAAGTAGTAGCGGGCCAGATTAACACCCCTACCACCGGACTATTCCATTTAAAAAAAAAAAATCATTAACTGTCTGGCCTGCACACAACACTTTGTTCTGTGACTCATACTCATGGTGTCTCCTGACCAAGTGAAAAAAAGGTATCTGACAACTTCACTGGATGTTTGTGGTTGAGTCCAGCAAAACCATCTTGACACAGCACACGCTTCTTTCAGGATTTTAGGACAGGATGTTAATTGTGGCTGAACAGTGAAGTCTCTCTCTGAGAGTAAACTACTGGAAAAAAAAAAATTACCTCCTTTCATATGTTGCCTTCTCATGCTTTTGCCTTAATTCCTGAGATCTCTCCAAATTGACATGAAGAAATTGCAAGTCACGCTGTTGTTTTATGTAGATCTGTTTAAAGATAGTAACGCCTATTAGTGAAAGTCTGGAGTGCAGGAACATTGTCATCAGGCATTAACACATTGCTTGTCTTCCAAAAATATCCTCAAAACATTTTTATAAACCAATATCTGTATTGGTTTATAAATCTATTGTCAAAGCCTTCCAAATCTAAGGGGCCATCTCTGCATGTATTTAGGAAAAGAATGTTTTGCAGCAATAAACAGTATTTCTATTAGAAGACTGCAGTGTTCTTCTAAAATGGAACCACACTGAACCGTAAATACAATATCGTTGTTAATATATAATATAAATTATTATTTAATACATGTTGTTATTATGCTGTTCAAAGTTACGCAGAATTACAGGACACAGAACGATGATCGTGGTATTTGGCTTTCACTGCAGGGGATTTTTTGTAAAGCTAATGTAGAAGATAACACAGCAATCAATTACTTGCAATTAAAAAAATTGAACATGCCTGGAGAATCTTAGATGAGTGCAGCTGAAAACACTGGTTTTAAGTCTCTCTTGCAAAACAGAGCTTTCAGTACACCATACCCCTTCACGCTGTGTGAGTTCACCTTGGGCATGTGTGGGAGGCAGCCCGCCCGCACTCCGACGGCCTTTCTTGTGACTTCTGGAGCCTAGCACTCTCTGGTTATAGGTACACACTGAGGAACGGTCTCAACAGGGTACCCCACTTTACTGCTATGAGGGTGGTAGTTACTCATTTGTAGGACCAAGTAAATACAATTACACCAAAAAGGCCAAAAGCACATGTAAATACAAGGATTTGTACCATGGGTTTTTAATCTAAAAAAAAAAATAAAAAAAAAATCATCCCTATTCTGTAGAGATCCTGTAGAGATCCCAGCAAGGCAGAAACGGCAAATTTTATTTTCTTTCTTAATTAAGAATAGCTAGATCTAACTTTTTTATAGTGTTCCATGCAGATTTGATGTTATTGAAAGATGCCTTCAGTCTCAGAGTAGAAACACAATTAGGGTTGTACCTGTCGCAAACTTGATAGTTCTGCGTCAGTCCGCGCTTGTTTAGACTTGGCAAACTGAAGAAGTTGATCCTTTCTCTTTGCCTTCTCAACTGTTTCAAAACATACAGAATTTTTGAATTACTTAAAGTGAATAGAGACAAGGCAAGTACATTTGTTAATGCCTACGTCTGTGGCAGTAGAAACAGGTACCTAACCAGAACACAAACATTTTCTTAAGATCAACAGGATCTATTTCCCCTCCAAATAAAAAGAGCACAAAACCCATACAACAAGTAAACAGATCAAATGTTTTCCTCAGACTTTTGACCAGCACCTCGCTTTGTTTTACTGGCAGCAATATTCTACTTTATTGACTGATTTATTTTACTTTTTCATGCTAACATTCTTCCATGGAAAGGAAATTCAGTAATTATTTTTAATTCATGCCTTGTACAGGGAAGTGCTGGGAAATACTTCCCGTTGCTATTGTTTTTCAAATAATGAGACATGGGATCAATATTTGGCAAAGGTAATGGCAGATAAAAAGTGACAGGCAAGTAAATCATCTCACAGCAGAGGACATCTTTGGTCATCTCATCTGTCAAGATATTGCTCGTCTCTAAGAACACTGCAGCAACCATCAGCCTGCCTTTCCTATCCACTGCAATACAGAAGAGTTTCTCTCTACCCAAAACCAAAGTGAAGCTATCAACAGATACCAAGTTGCAGTTTATCAAGTCCTGCACATTCAACCATCTACACCAAACACACCAGTTAAAGAAAAACAAGAGAAAAAGTGAATTTGTAACCACACTTCTTCCATACAGAGACTGGAGAGAGTGAATGGTCTGCTAATTTCATAGGGCCTAAGTTTGAGAGGTTTTTGCACGTGGCTTCGTTTCAGTAGGTCACCATTTTCTAGGCAAGCTATGTCAGAAGGGAGAATGCCACCTCCATTTATTGTATTAATACCCCAGGAGACATGAAAGTCTCAAAAATTTCCAATGGGAATCCTCTGAGCCATTCACTTCTCCATGCATAATCATACTGGTGAACTTTCTGCTTTTACAGGATTTTATAAACTGTCCCTGCAGAAGCCCTAGATACTGATTTCATACAAGAATGACACACAAAAGCATACACCTTTATTAAACTGCAAGAAAGGTAGATAAGAAGCTGCCTCCTTCACAGATATTAATGAACTGTTGTTGTCTAGAAGTCTCCAAGCTGCTGAAAGCTAAAGCATGAAAATCCAACTGCCTCCACTTACCAATAAGTGTGAGCTCATTCCTCAAGCAGTCATTTTCCTGTTTGAGGTGAATGATTTCTTCCTGCTGCTTATCATTTTCTGTCATCTTTTCACAGAAGTCATCTTTAAAACAAAATGTAGTATTTCCCAGAGTGAAAAGAAATCATGCTAGTCTGCACTGAATCAGGTGCCCAGTATAAACATTTACCTTTCAGCTTATTTGTTTCAAGTATTAGTTCTTTCAGTCTCAGTTTTAGGTCTTGCTTTTCTTTGTTGAGACTCAATTCCTCTGTCTTTGCTGTATGCAATGCACTTTCCAGCTTTTTGAATTTAGATGTAAACTCAGTAATGTGATCAGTTGTTTCAAGTATAACCTCATCCTGAAACATGAAATAGAACGTATTCTTGATTTTTGTTTTATCTTCATGTATGGATTTTGACAAAACAACAGTACATCTTACTGCAGTAGTTATAGCTACCTCACAGATTTTCTTCTGAGCTCTTGAGGAAAAAAAAACCAACAAAATCAAAGCCAGGAAACAAGCTTGATTATGAAAATAAACCAGTTTATTGTTTGTTGACCAACTGTCCCTTCTCAAACAAGCCTAAGAATTAAACAGCAGTAAGATCAACAGTGACTAAACCACTGCAGTACAGTCACCAATTACTGTGCTGCAGTTTGACCACATTTAGTGCCTGATGAGACAACAGATGTTACCTTCAGCTTAAGCATAGTAAGAAGCTCCTGTTCTCTCGCTTGCAGCTGGCCTGTTTTAGCAGACAATTCCAAAACTGAGCAGTGGAGACTTCGATTTTTCTCCTGGTGAACAGAAATAAGAGCGTCAGCTACTACGCCCATGACTCAAGTTACTATTTTTCCAGTAAATGCATGCACAACTTTCTTTAAACATCATGAATGGCAATGTGGGATTCTGAGCAAGTTGTGAGGATCCGGAGAAAAGAGGACTGGAGTAAAAATTGTTGCCCAGTTTGTTACAACCAAACTTGTTTGCAATCAAGATTCTTAATACCCTGCGTGTCTTAGGTCAAGCCGATTAGACAGATGAAAGCGCACAATACTGCTTTACTGTATTGCACACAGGGGAAAATTATCCCAATAAACATATCATTGCCAAATCTCTTTTAAAAAAAATCTAGAACCCTTGAATACCATTTATTTTCATATCCTTAAACTGTTTTCAGAATGTTACAATTCACCATAGTAATCAAAGCTGTAAATAAAACTGTCTGGAACTTCCTAACCAAGTACCAGTACTGTTTTGGGGGCCAGCACTGCCTATATCTTAATCTAACATTAATTAACATTGATTAATCTCACATTACTGTACTAAAAGACAAACACAACTCAAGAGCCTTAATATGAAATATTTATTTGCTAGCAAAACTCACAAATGCCACAGGCATTCTGTATATGCATGGACTGCAAAATTAGACCATTACTCAACTCCTACCTCCAGAGCCTGACAGTGAACAGTTGCATCTGTTACTTTTCGAGACAGCTCTTTGAACTTCTGTTGTGTATTTTCAAATGTCATCTTATTGTCATTCTGCTGAGATTCCAAGAACTTTAACTTTTTGGTCAGTGATTTTATAATTTCATTTCTCTTATTCAGCTCATCTGGAAAGAAGGGAGGCAAAGGGACCTGTGAGAAAACAGCTCAGATACTGTCATGCAATTTTTTAAATCGCAGAAATAATTTAATCCAGTGTTTTAAAATTATGCGATTCAGAAATGGATGCTCGTGTTGCATACTCTGAAGCAGGATTCCCTAGCTATCCAGGTCAGATGGATCACGAACTCTGTGGTGACCTCTGTACTATGGCTGTCAAACAAGATTTTCAGAGCTGCCGGGTGGCTTGCAGATGATGTCAGACCTGTGCAGCAGAACCTCAGGGCACAGGGCTCTGCAGTACACCAGCATGTTTGCACATTGTTCTCTTCCCCCACATTTATTTCATCAGTTTTTTTTTTTTTAAAGAATCCACAGAAGCAATTTACATATTCAAATGAGAAAGAGCTATCCAATTATCAAACCCCTTCAAGATCACAGCACAGACGTTTTGATCTCAGACAGAAGACAACCACATTTAAGGCTGAAGGGTAGGAAATGGTTCCTTATATCATGCAAAACTGCTACTGAGGGGTCTAAGCACCTGAGCGTACTTAAAAGACCAGGGCCTTATTCTTTACACGTGCAATACTTACTGTTTAATAAATTGCATCGTTCTGCTAAAGTCAGTATTTTTTGCCGATCATCTTCCCAGGCTAGCAGCTGTCTCTGATGCACTGCAACCATGTCATTGAGCTCCTTATCACGATCTTTCAGTTCTGCAATTAAAACCTGGAGTTCTTGCCTCTGTTTCTGAATGGTGCTGTTCTCAAGGCTTGGGCTAAGTTTCTATAAAAGGTAACACATAGAACACATATCAACACAAAGAAGCAGTGACAAATTTTCTGGTAATAAACTCACGGTTTTAATTTAAGTTAAAATATTTTTTATATTATAAACAGAGGCCATTCCAAAAAGTTCCTCATGTTCCTGATACCACCTGTGGTCCTTGACTGAAACCGTTAGCGGTACGATGAGAGCTTTCACGTTACAAATAGAGCACTCCGACTGTTAACTGTGCTTTCGTTTTTTACCTGGGGCGAAGCAGACTGCGGCAGTGATGAATTCATAGGGGACGGGGGACGCTACCAGGCATTAGCGGATACTGGTAACTATTTCTGACTGTAACGTTCAGCATGGAGGCTGCCTCTGATTTAAGCACTAC
>NW_010533241.1:0-245 GCF_000687285.1 Phaethon lepturus
GGCCCCCCGCCCGACATCCCCCCAGCCCTCAGTGTTGGTCGCTTTGCCACGTTGACACTGCAGGAACGTAAGGGACCTTCCGGTGCCGAAAAAGAGCACAAACGTTACCACAGTTTGGGCAACATCAGTCGGAGTGGGGAGAAACCTCCTGGCGGTGCCGGATCCCGGGGACGGCTGGATACGGCCAAGGTGATGGGGACAGGGCTTTGCCCCCGTATTCCTGAGGTGGCCCTGCCGGAAACACG
>NW_010533241.1:571-795 GCF_000687285.1 Phaethon lepturus
GTGTTCCCTTTGGGCCCCCCGGGGTGTCACCTGCCTCCATGGGGCCTTGGTCCCCGCGCAGGGCCACATTGCTGGGGAGGGACACGGCAAGGGTGGTCCCAGGGCGGTGTGTGTCCCCCTCCGGGTGACTGCTGTCCCCTTCCATCGCAGGGACTGTCCTCGCAGAACGGTGGTTCCCCCAGCGGCACCGTGGTATAGCCGTCACCGTCCCCCGGCGACGTCAC
>NW_010533242.1:0-476 GCF_000687285.1 Phaethon lepturus
TGGCACCGCGGGTGGGTGGTTCCCAGCGCCGGTGCCCGTCAGAGCTGCCCCCGGGGTGCACGGGCTGGGAGCCGCATGCAGCTATCGCCGGCAGCGCACGGCTGCCATGGGGCAGCTCTCAGACTGGGCTCACGTGGGAGTCCTGGAGTCCGGGTGCTTCACATGAGCCTGTTGCTTTCCTTTTCCTTTTCCTTTTCCTTTTCCTTTTCCTTTTCCTTTTCCTATTTCCTATTTCCTATTTCCTATTTCCTATTTCCTATTTCCTATTTCCTATTTCCTATTTCCATTTTCCTTTTCCTTTTCCTTTTCCTTTTCCTTTTCCTTCTCCTTTTTTCTTTTTTCTTTTTTCATTTTCATTTTCTTTTCTTCTTCTTCTTCATTGTCTTGCTATTTGCCTCTTTCTCTCTTTCTTGTTCTCATTCTCTCCTAGCTTTTCACATTACCCAGCTGTGCTCTCTTTGCAGTTCATACCCATC
>NW_010533242.1:613-1018 GCF_000687285.1 Phaethon lepturus
GGGCGGGCCCGTGAGCTGCGGGGCTGTTGGCGGGGACGGTGGGGAGCTTCCCTCCCGCCTGCGCTGGCGGTCGGGCAGGGCGGCCGGGACAGTCCCTTCAGGCTTGAGGGCTGGGGAACCACCTTGTCCTCCACGACCGGGAATGCCAGCACGGCACGGGCGTCTGCCCGCGGGGGCGGATGGCTCCCAGCAGGCTGGTTTTGCGTCCGCACGAGGTAATGAAGATGAGCTGAGTTTGAGCAAATGTGAACGAGGCGCAAGCCCGGCATCGTCTCATTTGCAGGGAGAGCCAGAAAAAATCCCGGTGCCTCAATTTCTCTGCAGGCACCTGCGAGCAGCCAGATTTTAGGGGTCCTGAGCACTTTGCGGTGACAGCAGAGGTGACGGAGGTGACTGGTCCTCACC
>NW_010533243.1:0-220 GCF_000687285.1 Phaethon lepturus
GACGGCCTGGCAGCCCCCGCTGTTGTCACGGACCTGCCCCGTGTGACCCGCCGCCGCTGCTGGGGCTGGAGGGAGCGCTGTGCCGGCCGCTTCCCCCGCGCTCGCTAACAAAAGGCAGCCAGCGTTCTCGCCGGGAGCAGGTTCGCTCCTAGCGCGCTGTTTTGCCCTCGCAGCTACACTTTGATCTTTGGCAGTGCCGTCAGCCTTCATTTAGCTGGCA
>NW_010533243.1:260-28127 GCF_000687285.1 Phaethon lepturus
CTTGAACACCACCTTATCTGTAGGTTCTGCTTCCGTGAAAATAATCGTTCTCACTACAGTCCTTTGTGCTACTGATCTCTAGCGACAACTTTAAAATATCGATTTAAAAAGGGCTTTTGTGGCTGTCTCTTTTTCTCACGCGTGCTGCGCCACAGAGCTGCAGGTCCCACAGACCTGCAGGAACGGCTTTGCTCGCGCAAGGCACCCCTTTGCACTCACAAACGCAGAGCATCACACAGCTCCCGGCTCCCCTGAGGGAGAAAGCCCCCCTGGCTGATCTTGCCTCTAGCTCTGACCTCCTCAGGGGAACCAGAATGGATTTGTGGCCATATAGAGGTGCTGCTCCATCTCCTATGTCAGCACAAAATCAGAGGCAGTCTCTGGCATGTGCACCTCGAGGGAGACTTCTGCTCCTGCCTGATGCGACGGGCACCTCTGTCAGGCACATCATCTGCTTCTCCACACATCCAAGAGAAGGGCAACAGGCACCTTCAGAGGGCTCACATGGGGGAGATGGGGCTGGGGCCTCCCACCATCTGCACCCTCCATGCGTCCCCACCATGCACGCAGCTTCACCTCGCCGTGCCGGCCTCGTGCTCGCACACGGCACCAGTACCGCACAGCTGCCCCTCCCCACCGGCGTACCTGCTCGCTGAGGATGCAGCCTGGCCACAGCAGCATTGGGGCGTTTCGTTTCCGTACCCTGCTCTTCCTCTTTATTCCCCCTTTCTCAGCAGTCTGAGGCAGGTTGCAGCTCTCCAGTTCTGTCTCTCCAGCACTGGGGAGGCATCGGAGGAAACCTGCAAGTCCTCGCCCCGGCAGCTTTTATTACACCTAGCCCTTTCCTCAGGAAGGGGATATCC
The DNA here is from genome assembly GCF_000687285.1 of Phaethon lepturus. Classification (NCBI taxonomy): domain Eukaryota; kingdom Metazoa; phylum Chordata; class Aves; order Phaethontiformes; family Phaethontidae; genus Phaethon; species Phaethon lepturus. The sequence continues at coordinate 1,124 of NW_010533243.1, forward strand.
CATGAACCGCAGTGGAAAAGCCAAAGGAGCACAAAGGGTGTTGAGTTCAGGGTTTGAACAAGCTGCAGCCCACTCATGGATTTAACTCAAAATTTTGACAATGGAACAAAAACATCATTGCAATGAGACAGCTGGTTTTACTATCAAAATCTCTCAGATCAGTTCGACTGCAAAGTGTGTTCCTACAATCCAAAGGAGACAAAGCTCCCAGCATCAGTTCGGAGCTGGCAGGCTTCCTAGCATGAGCTACCTCCCGCCGGCCTAGAAAAACCAAAGCTCTTTCAGTTGTTATTCCCCATCAGTTCTCAGCACTAACCCCCTGATTTCCCTATGGATTATCTGCAGTTCTGACTTTACACTGCTCTCACATTAAACTTGGAGAGATTGCTGGTTTGGGGGACTTCCTCGCTGCCTTTCTTGCCTGTAATCGTGGTTCGGGTGAGGAGTGTCTGAAGCACAAGAAAGCCTTTAGATCAGTCTTGACAAAAAAAAATCTTTTCCTTTCCCCTGCTGCCCTGCCCAAAACCCTGATTGCCACATTAGCTCCTTTTGAAGCTCGTCTTAACAAGTAGGTTCATATGTACTAATCATCTAAAAATGCCTTGCACGCAAAATTCACTCGACCCCTGATTTCACAACATATTTGAATATGTGCTTGGTTTTATGCATGTGAATAGTCCTACAACAATCAATACAATTATTTACTTAAGTGCTTAAAGGCAGGCAGGTATTTAAGAATCAGTATTGTTTGTGGTAATGCCACAGAAAGCCAGTCAGAGACCAGGACCTCATTGTTTGTACAGCACCCCTCACACAAAAAGACACTCCTTGTCCCTTTCAGTATAAGTAATTTTTGTACCTTGCGAATTGGTGCCAGAAACACCTTTCCTGAGCTGGTGGGTAAACATTATTTGTCTACTCTAATATCCTTTCTACTTACTAAAAACATTGTCTGCAATATTTAGAAAAGTAGATAAGGGCACAGTGGGAAAAGGGTGCAAAGCAGAAGATACAGGATATTTTTAAACTAGGAATTTTAAGTATTTTCATCATTGTTAGTATTCAGCAAAATACCTGTAAACCTTAAAAGCAATTTAGAAAGTCAAGGGAACAAAATACTTTCTGCCCCACAGACGAGTCCATGGGGTGGGGTGCACAGGTCGTAGAGCTTCATGGGGTGCCAGGCTGCAAGACAAGAGAAAGTAGGAGCAAGTCCTAGTAGTTGGCTCAGTAAAAGTCTCCATTTCATCAGGCTGGGTCATTGTCACTCAGATAACGCCAGGGATTTCTCAGAGTGATGGAATTGTTCTTTTGTCAAAGACCAAGCCAGGTTTAGAAGGGGGTTTGCCTGACTTGTTACCCTGTGCTTATTCCCAGGTACCATAAACTTAAAGAATAAAGGGAAACTGTGCAGAAAGCTCCACATATTCACCAAATGGAAATGCTTCCACTCACCTGTCTAGGTGACAGTGTCCTGGACAGACTGGGGATGTAATGGTCCTCTTCCTTGGGCACCCCGGGGGACCTGGGCAGCCAGCCCATACCCTATCCTTAGGGCACATGGGGAGCTGCCTTTTGCCAGAGCCTGGGATCCAGAGGGCTTATCCCATAGTGTGGGAGCTATGGCTCTGTAGCTATGTAGGAGCAATGTAGCTATGGCTACACCTCAGCCTCTCCTGTGAGGAGGCAAGGAGCTAGGTTCCAAAGTTTAGTTACTATGGAAAGTGTATTTCTGAGTAAATATTCTTGAGGAAATATTTCCAGTTTCTGCTGTCCACCTCATCATCAAAATTATCAGAGTTACATCAGTACAAACAATGGTTTCCATTTTTAAAAACAAGAAATGAGCCAATATTTAACTTCAGCATCCTTTCTGACAATTAAGATGTGATGCCACCCTCTGGTACAAGCCAAGGATGAGAAGCAACCAAAAAGGATATAGAGGATTTATTGGGGTACTGACTACGGTTAACCCCAAGCATAGAAACACCCCGAGTCAGACCCTGAGTGTCATGAAATTGCTTTACAAAGTGTAATATTTTAAAAGCAGTGCATTTCGGGCTCTTACTAATTGTTCTTTGGCCCTTGGGTTCATGTTTTCAATTTCTCTTTGCAACCACAATGCTGAGTAACGTACTTGTCTGCTAAAATTAAAACTGAGAATCTCACATTTTCATGTTTTCACATGATGCCAGAGCTCAGGCTTTGTAGGAAAAAAAAAACCCAACAACCAAACCCAAAACACCCCAACCCTCACATTTTAGACGACTTTCAACAAAACTGCAAAGTTGGCAACCATAATATTTCCTAACACATTATTTTGTGGACTGCAGTGAAATTTCATTCTCAAGGCTAATGGTTGCTTCCTTTCTGGTAAATGCCCAGAATTGTTGCTGCTGTTATTGTTAGAACATCATTAATTTATGCAGTGCTTTAAAAACAGAGGAGAGGTACTCTGTCCTCAAGTAATTAGAGGATAAATAACACAAGCTAGAGACTCTTGAATTTCTTTGTTGTACAGCTAAACAGCATTACTTAAAAAAGAGTTATTTCATGTATTAGTGCTCAATCCTGCAAGGTACTAAGAGTCTGATTCTGGAAAGGCGTTAAACATATATTTAATTTTAATACCGCCAGACTGACCTCAGTGTAATAAAGCACTTGATATGGGACCGGCTGTTTAACAGGAGTGCCGTCTGAGAGGACTTCACGGTGCTATACTCGGTTGCACTTTCGATGCCAAAAGGCTCAGCACCTTGTAGGATGGATTCTTCCAGGGATGACAAGGCATGTCAGGATCGCAGTGCTAAGCATCTCACCTTCAGCATTCAGAACCAGAGCCATCAATTTCAAGATTTTTCTTGTTTTTTCTAAGAAATACTTGTTTGCAAAATCACAGGCCTCCATATTAAACAAATTGTTAGTTGGGTCTTTAGTACTGATGATAAACCAATACGTGTTGTTTAGCCTCCTTCATCAAAATTCAGAACATTTGTAACTGATAAACAAAGTGCATGTTAGCTATTAAAGCCCAAAATTAGGCAGGCAGTAAAAAGTAATCTGAGAGGAGGACTGCAGCTACTGATACTATTGAAGCTGGTCTTAAAACATATGGTTTCCAATCGTTGACACAATGCACAAAAATAAAACCCTGCAACCGAGGAGTGCCTGATCTTTTCACCACTAAATGATCAAATATGCCTGTTTGTTTTTTAGTTTTATGTCCCCTTCCTCTTTCTGGTTTTTAAAAGTAGAAGCTTGCTATTTTATATTGACTGAAGATTTGGCCCTTTGTACCAGCTACAGACGGGCTTCATTAATCAATTTCCACTACTGGCTTGAAATGAAAAAAACCCAGAATTTTTTACTTTTTTTTAAAATACCCTCCCACTATTTTCCTTGGAATTTCTCCTGTAGAAACAAAAGATCCCTCTACTCCATCCTTCCTGTTTCCTTGCGCTTTAGCAGAAATATGTTTCGTACTATGAAGACAATGAAAATTTCACAAATAATATGTCCACTAAGGAAAAAAATTATGATTTGTTGCAGGGTGGGATGCTGCCACTCTTTACTGCAGACAGCCATCTCTAATAACAGGAATAAACCCCAATTCACCTGTGGGCACAACTGCATAACAAGTAGTTCACATGAAAAGGTATTAAAATGGGAAAAAAAGTTGTGTGACCATTTTGATCTTTTTCTCTAGGTGTTTTTTTTAAGAGCTTTTTAAACAACATAATGGGAGAGCAAAATGCTTGTGATGTGCTGCCTTCCTAGCTTGGGATGGAGCATTATATGCAAATACACGCTTCCGGCTGACTCACGTCGGTACACGCAGTTACGAACCTTGTTCTGAATGTGGGGAATGGCCGTGGCTCTGCTGGTGGAAGGAGTGACTGTCTGCAGGAGAGATTTGAAAACTCGACCTGACACAGAGCTGGAACAATGTTTTAAAGTTAAGATTTGATAAGTTATTTCAATTACCAGTGCTTAAAATCTCGCTCGGAAGAATTTGCACACTGACCCGTTTGGAGAGGCGGTGCACAGTTGTGGGTTTTTTACACCAGAGCAGAGCTGGAAAACGGCCAGTTTTCAATTCTAATCAATACGTGCATTATAAGTCAGATTAAGAAAACTTGTATTAATTATTAATAAACGAACATTCCCTTTGAAAATAGGATGTATTTGCGGTCTGAAACGACGACACATGGTCCACTCGTGGCTATGAAAGTAAACGGAAGGTATTTGTGCAATTGTTTTCTCACGGATCGTTAGCTTTTTTTTCCCTTTCTTTACACTTCAGGTGAAGTATTTTGTAGATATCAGCTTCCTCCTCAGGGAAGACTTATGGATTCCATAGACTGGCAAACCTACTCATAAATTACAACTTTTGGCTCTGTTTCTTCATGACTAGAGCAGCATGCGTGAGGCAAAATGTAATTCAGGGACATCGCTGAAAGCTGCTTCTGACCGATATAATGTTGCAGCTGCCTCCAGGTAGTTGATATTATAGTAAGCCAAAAAAAGCTGAATTTTGGGTGGGCTCCAAATTAGGCACTGGTTAACTTTTGATGCAAGAGCACCAGAGTTCCTGAGCTGTTCTGCGACAGCAGCTCAGCAGCACCGCTGCTACAGAGTGGCTGACTAGTCTTCCAGAAATCTTCCATTTAATTTGTCATGTAGAAATGGCAAGTATTTGGAAAGTTCATTCGCACATGAATCAAAAGCCATCCTTCTTCCAACTTTACATCTGATTATGGCTGCAAGGAGGAGTTTGATTTTAGGCATCTGAATGCAAGCACTCTGGAAACTTTTTTTAACGTGCCTGTCCCTGTGGGAATAAAGTCTCATTACTATGTACATTAAAATTGATAATCAAAGACAAATGCCTCAGTGTGTTATTTTAAACTTGGAGAATGTTTACCTAAATTCTATCTACTTTTGTTCAAGAAATCTCATCTGGCTTTCTAAACTGTACTCTATCTTTAGCGAACTTTTCTTTAAGTCACATTATACTTGATGGAAAAACTAGAGACAAATTCAGTTGTACTTTCAATGTAATTTAACTACACCATAGAAACAGGCTCTCAAACCTTTCATCGAACTGATTTACGAGCGGAACTAAGGTTTGCTTAGTACAACATTTTCACAGTAAGAGTTACATTCCCACAAAAGGGAATGCTGTCAGGTAGAATGACCATGAGTCAATGCTGCCAAACTAATTGCTCTGTTCAGATGAGTCAATCTGGCTGCCTCAAAACTTTAATTAGAAAATTTAACATAACATTTTAAAAATCGCTCCAAAATATGGCTGTTAAATACTTTAAAGCAAACTGAGAATACAGTAGATACATAAGAACATTTTGCTATTTTCCCATCATTATTGGGAATTGGACTTTTTGGACTCATTGTCCAGAAGGTATTCGTTGGACTTTTAAATTTGTTTTACAAACTAATGAAAGGGCAGAATGTTATATGCTGAAGAACTGGAAAGTACCAAAGGAGATACGCTTCCAGAGTGCAACTTCTACTACATTTAATGAATGCGGGCGATTACAAGCTGTAAAGATCCACCCCAAGTTAAAAGCGTAAGTGCTCTTTCCTAACTGCCATGCAAATACAGTGAAATTTAAGAAACTCAGATCTAGTCAGGTAGTGCTAGGAAATCACAAATAGTCTATTTTATTTTTTCTTCAATCGAGAAGAAACACAATAATTCCTTTTTTGTTTATTACAACAGAGAGATCGTTTGCATCTTGCTAATCCATATTACAGGCATGAATAAGCCACATCCTCAATCTGTGAGACCCAGGGCTCCCTGCACCCTTCTGATAACTCATCGGTCACCCTTTAGAAGTGTAAAGGAAGTAAATCAATATGATTTATAGTTTTGGGAGCAATTCTCTGCAGATCAATTTACCTAGGATAATTCTTTTAAAAACTGACCCTCATAAAATGTTTCCTTTTCTTTCTCTGCTCGAGAAGATAATTACACTAAAATGTTCCCTTATGCTCCAAAAATGTGACTTTGCATGATATAATTTTTACTTTGTTTTTGTTGAAGCCTACATGCACCTTCCACTACTGTGCGCAGTGTCCGTCCACAGCCGGGAGAGGGGACCGGCAGGTATCTGCTCGGCACGGCACAGTTCAGCATTGGCCCAGGAGATTCACTCCTCTGCTATGCTATAAGCAGAATAACTCCGGGCTTTCAAATTTATTCTAAATTGTGGGAGGTAGTATGGTAAGATCTCCATCTGGCTTGCAGCAATTTGAGTACTTCTGCCGGCTTGTTTATACCATTTGAAATATCTAATGAATACAATATGCTGTCCCCAAAATAGTATTGTGTATCAGGCCTGTAAATTTAGAGTAAAAGGTTTCGCAGAAGAACTTAACTATAAATGTCAGCTAAGTGTTCCTTATGCTGCCTTCTGGAGCTTCTATTGCACCCACAAGCAGGTGGGGAAGGAAGCACAGGCGGCAGCCATGCCGAAGCAGCGGTGGAGATCCAGTCCAGTGGTCAAGCTTTCTCCTCTTCCATTGTATGTTGTCGCTGTTTTTCCACTCCAAACGACTTTTCAGTTGAAGTTTATGTTTTTCAGGGAGCAGCAAATGCCAACAGACTGCTAAGGGAAGGCGGCCCGGGAGCCAAGTGTGGGCAGCGGTTGGTGCTGGCAACGGGGCCCCATTGAGAGCCCCGGAGACAGGGAGCGGTCAGCCAGCTCCGGGCTCCATGCGGGGAGCTCACCAGGTGCAGCAGCAGAAGGGCCAAAGGGAAGACCAGAGATGAGCCACCTACGGCTCAGGGCCAAGGTCAGGTCAGGGCTAGAGACACAAACTTCTCCAGCCCAGGTGGGGGTTAGGCACCCTGGGGCTGAGCTCCCGGGTCATGGGCAGGGGCTGTGGGTGGGGGTCCCAAGGGAGTCTGGTCAGGGCCACTAAGGCCTCTTGATACGTTTAGGGCCCTGACAATATCTGGAAATAGGTGAGGTCCAAATTCATCAGTTTGTTTGCTTGAGTTTGGTACAGGGCGTGAGCGAACAGGTCGGGGGAGAGGGGAGCCAACGAACAGCTTAGGCTTGAGTCCAGTTTTTTGGAACAAGGTGGTTGTGCAACTGCAGCCTCGGCGCGAGCAGACCCTGCGATCTGCGTGCGGCGGCTGCAGACGGGCTTGGTGCAGAGAAGTGCCGCACGGTGACGCGTGTGACCGTGCGCTGCGGGTACCCGGTGTCTGCTGGCCACCAGCGTCCTCCCGTGCCTCGCTGCGTTTTATTATTTAGGTGGATCTACCAACTCTTGGCAGAGATCACACTGGCTCCGAGGGCTGTGCTTGCGGCTGGGGCTGCGTCCGGAAGGGACGGGAATAGAGAAGGCCCAGGTGGAAGATGTTGTTCCATGAAACTTTTGAGCCTCTTTCTGGGGCACGCAGCCTCTGAAAAGACGCAACGCTTTCACGTTTCTCCAAAAGAGGCTGAGGTCCCTTTAGGGCAAACTCTTGCACTGAATGAGATGGACCGTTCCGCTGATAAAATATTGTGTGGTATCTGCATTGCTCTCAGAATATATGTGTGTGGAAAATGATATATATTTATATGTATTTATAGTCACTTCTTTTTTGCCTTTCCGAACTGATGGTAAATAATGTCTTGGTTTGGGAGAAAATTATTTTGCCGTCAGACTTCATGAGCCTCTCGTCATTCATTTCAAATGTTGCCCGTTTTACCGTTAACTTCCAGAGGCCCTGTGTGCCCGTGCAATACAGATCAGAAATATTGAGTGCATTACAAGTAGCAGGTTACACTTCAAAACACTTGGTTCACAGTGCTCAAGACCATTAATCATTTTTATTATTCTAAAGGACTGAAAGGGCTTAGAAACTTTGCCTAGGAAGCAGTATAGATTCTGAACAGCTGCACTCTGATTCCTGCTCACATTAGGTTTTGGACAGACCATTGATTTTCAGTAAATGTTCTTGGCGGCCAGGAAGTGCTGAAACTGGCAAACTTTCTCTCACAAACTTTTTTTTTTTTTCCCTTCTGAAATGAAAAACATACTGGTTATTCTGATTTAGATCATCAGTATGGCCCTGATTTACCACTACATCACACCCTCATAAAACAGGAGTATCAGGGGAATTTAGTTACAGACCAGACAAAATCAAATTCACTGCAGGGAGCAAAGATACTATTTTTGCAAGATTTTTTCTAAGGCTGTGTTAATAGGACTGTATATGTAAACTTTTGCATATGTTTTTTCTTTGTTGTTATGACAACTGTTAGTAAGGAAGAGTCTCGATAGAATTTGCCTGTATGTGAATTCAGATTTTCAGAACAGCCTGAAGAACATTGCACTTAGAGAATTATGCCCGCAAACTAACAAACAAAAGCATCTTCATTACCCATGCAATTGTACGTACATTAAAATTGCATTTAATATCTGTATATGTTTTTGCATACTTTGTTCGGCAAACAAATATACCAGCTGCTGTATGGCAAGATGATGGGATACTTCATCCTGGGTTTCTTTCCTGGGAGTTACACTTTATTACTTGTAAAGTGGAAAATATAGCCTGCATTGTTCCCAAACCTGCACAACTGTTTAGGAAGAGAAGCATCTAAAACGAGGTTACATTTTTAAGAGAAAATAGGATTGTAATTTGGACTTGAATGTTGGATTTAAATGCATAGGAAAATCTCAATTTTGTTTAAAAAATGAATGTGGATTTGAAAATGTAGTTCTAATGACATCTTTTCAAGAAAGAAAAGGTGGTAACTAAATGCCATTTATATTCCCTAGGCAAAGCAATATAACTTTTTTTTTTCTTTCTCTCTTCATGCTCCTTACAAGCCACAGTGTTTTTTGTAGAGAGGGAGAAAGCTAAAAAATTAGAAACCGTCCTGCCCTGCCAGCAGAGGCAGAAAACAAAAATATTCAGTTGCCAAAACCTGCAATGATGTTCTGAATGGGTGCAGTATGAAGCAGCAATATTTTGATACTTTCATTTGAACCATTTAAAATGGAAATAGAATTATATCCTATTTGAAAAAAATTCTGGAAAACAAAAAAAATTGGCAGGTTTTGTAATTGGATTTTTCTTGAAAAATGCTCCTATGAAGAGTACTTATGCAAAAAGAAGTAGAAGTACTACAGGTTGGTTACTGTGAAATACTGCAGTCAGACAAATAGAAGCATTTTCTGTATTTGACACTTGCAGTCCTACAGAAATCCTCATGTAGCAAAGCATGGGGAAAAGGAAATTCAAATGGAACATTTGATGTGATTTGTCAAATATTCAATATAAAGAAGACCGCCGTTTCCTAGCTCAGTAAAAATAACTTCACCGTTTGTGGGCTTTTAGTTTCTGAAGACAGGCAATTACAAAAAAATATCTCTTCTCTCTCTCTCTTTCTTTCTTTCTTTCGATAGAATAAGTTTCTAGTTTTCATTGCTTTCACAGGCTCAAAACCTACTCAAGCTGAATGAAACAAATAAGATCTCTCAAACCTTGTAACTTTCAAAAGCTCGTGATTCTTAAATTAATACCACTATTTTGAGTGTGGAGGTCCACACTGTTATGATTTAGTGCACCCGTGGTTGGCACAGCTGCAGAAGGGTATCAGACAGCGAGCCCACTCTGTCTTATTTATAGAGACCCAGAAGTTTTTCATTTCTCATTGGTGTTTTTATTTCAGTAGCATTTGAGATCCCATTTTCCTGCAGTTTCACATGAGAAAATAGTGCCTGTCCTGGGGAGCTGAGATTTGAACAGCAGACAGATGAAAGGGGGAGAGGGAAGAGAAGGGCTCGCTCCGTCCTATCTGCTCAGCTCCAGGTTCCCAACGGGAAAGGTCACGCGCAGGATACGGAGTCTGGCTGATCTCAAACTGTTGGGTTTTTTAAAGTCAGTGATGCTTTGGGATTGCACAGAAAAACAATTTGATGCGTGGTGCCACTTAGAAAGTAAACTCGTGCCTTGACAATTTTCCACCAAAGCATGTCCAACTTCCCAAACTGCTTGCTTTTGTTGCTTTTGGGATGAACTTGACTTTCATCGCAGAGAGCCCTCTCCTTTGTTTCCAAAGGCTTTTCTTGCCAAGCAAAGTAACTGTGTTTCTCAAGCACAGTCCTCTGAAGGCACTGAAGCATGGTGAATACAGAAGAGTAATTTGTTCCCTCAGGCTGTATATGTCTTGTATTAAAAATTACAAGATGAGAATCTACGGCTGTGCTGGGAGCACACACTGGATTTGTTGTATGGTGAGAAGAAAACAGGTTATGGCTAATCTTGTTCATTCGTTGCAGATAAGAGAGGCGCTGCCCTTTCTGCTTTTTTGTTTTCTTGGGTCGGGATCAAATCCCCATCTGTCTGTCAATGTGAACAATTGTGTCTGAGTCAAGAGTGCTTTGATTAAAAATGATATGGTTGGAAACACCCTCTTTGCTGAGAAGAAATGAATAAGGAAATGGCCCTCATGTGTGAGCTTCTGGGGAGAGACTGTCTGCTCAGCTCGCAGGCCAGTCAAAATATGCTTTCTGGCAGGGAAATTAATAAATAGACTAGCTTCAATAGATGGAGATTTAAGGGCAAGAGACTAATGTTGTTCTAAAATTCTTTTGGGTTGGAACTTAAATCCAATTTTAATGAGGTCATAGTAGAAAATTAATTTATTTTCTATGTTCCAAACAATATCTTCTTTGTTAAATAAGAATATTGGAGAGTCTTTTTTTTTTTTTTTAATTATTATTGGTATATGCCTAAAAACGTGTGAAAGCCTGGCCCCTTTCATTTCCTGAAGACAATCATGTGATAACCTTAAGTGGCTCACATAAATGTTTTAATCTCATATCCCTAAGTGTTATGGAGAATCGAGAAACCACCATACTTTGGCTTTCCTCTGTATGGGATGTCAAGAATGATATGAAAGGACTGGTTTTGTAGTGAAAATACAAAACTGCTGAGTAACAGCAACATGAGTATACAGGGACCTGTTACGGAGTAGTCTCCAGTGGAAGTGGTGGAAACTCCATCATCCAAAACATCAAAGTCTTATGACTGTTGAGAGTCTCACAGTACCGTGTGTTTTTCTTAAATCTCCAGCTTCTGGAATTGATGAATTTGTCAGCATGTCCACATACCTTACATAAGCAAGCACAGAGGCGAGCTACTAGCTTTCGTACTCGTGGAGAAAAACTTAGAAGTGAGATTCTGAAAGACTCAAAGACTAAGAAATACAAAGAAGTAACAGTTCTTGATTTTGCAGATCTGACAGGCTTTTATATTTTGAACCTGAAAGTTTGCCCATGCCTCAACAAATAAAACCGGTGGCCTATGAAGTGTCCACAGTAAAGAAACGTCAGCGGTAAGAGGCAGTATGGGCATCCTGGGATACCGACATCCTTTAAACATTCCTTGCTCATCCTTTGCCTGCGGCTCTTTGAAAACGCACGGGTGTTCGGTGTGTGTTTTACAGAGCTGGTTGAGAGGCAGTGAGGAGGTGAGGAGGTACGATGTGAGTGCTTGACGAGTACAGAACTGCTGGGATGCACGTCTGGGGCTTGGCTTTGGGTCATGTCATGACTGGGGTATGGAAGTCACTATATATCTTAATTGCTGGTTTGTGAGTGCTTTCCATGTTCCGTTTCCCACACAAAGTGTGAAAGTCCTCCTCATCAAAATAAGCATTTGTTTAACAACAACGGACTTGGCAACATACCCTCAAACGAGCGGATAACTCTCCGGTGGCAGAGTCCCAGCTGACCCAAGGGAAGAGCAAAGGTAACTGATGGGAGCAGGAGCCTCTTGAAGCAGATTATGTCTGATGGCTCCTCACTGCGTGCAGGCAGGTAACGCTTTATCACGTGTACGAGTCCCATCTGGGTTTTGCAAAGAAATGAATGAAGGCAAGGCAGATATTTGAGATAAGAGTGACTTGATGGAAGCGATGATATAATAATGATGCATCAAATTACTCTGCTGTGGTCACGAAACAGTCTCTGTGGTCATCGGTTCCGGATAAATCCCAGTGCATCTGCTTGCAGCAGAGCCTGTCGTCACTGATGACTTCCAGCAAAGGCGGCAGCAGCGCAATGCAGCTCTGTTACTACAAGTGCTTTTCAAGTGGCTGTGCAAATGCCTGGAGTTCGTTTATACACACCCTTCTGCAAAATCCACCCAGGATTTTGTGCCAGTGCCCGCACAGCCGGGGCACCATTAACTCTCTGCTGGCTGTGCAAAGCACCACGTTTGCACTGAAAGTGAAGGGTACACCCTGCCAGAGCATTTCGTGCACATTACAATGCACTTACAAGTGGATTCCTAAAATTTCACCTCCCAAAGGGGCTGAGCTAGCCCGGCTGGGATACGAAGCAGCAATTCCCAACCATGTTTCAAAATTGCTGCTTAGCTCCTTAAGCCATCGCATGGCAACTGGTGCCTGCACTAAATGGAAAAGGGTATTCTTTACATGCAGAGGCAGTTTAACGTCTTTGCCAAGGTTTTTTCACCTCCTCTGCTACCCTGAGCCATCACCTGCTAGTGCTTGTGGCGTGCAAATTGGAGAGTTTTCTTTATGAGTCGCACATAAAATCCACACCTCTGGTCATGCATGAGAAACTGCTGAAAGAGCCCAATAGAGCCCTGAACGTGTTCCATGTTTTATGGACAAGACCTTAAGGTTGTTTGCTTTTCAGAACTGCACCATGTGTCATGCCTGACCCTGCTGGCACTCACAGATACTAAATGACACACTCTTGGCAGGGAACCCAGCTGGCTAATTATGCATGCAGTTTACCTACATACTGGCTTTAAAAGGAGCCCAATTAAATGATCCAAGAGGTCAGAAGAAAAATGAAGGCATTACTAGACGAGTGAAACCATTTCTACCTCCTGAGGCAAAACCAAATAGTTTTTTCCTGAACAAAACAGAGCAGATGTTTTCCCTTTAAAAAGAAGCATATTTTGCTCTTTACTTGTGTTGATCATCATCAGCCTTGACATTAATTTTTGTTATTACAAAAAGAGAGATTCTCATGATATTTGGATTTTTTTTAATGCTGATCTTTTTCTCATTCAATAGGTGTCAGGTTCCGTGGGGTTATTTTTACAGAAGTGCTAGTTTAGGTGAGCAAAAATAACAGAATCTGTCTCTTCTCCTCTGCCTTGGTTGTTGATAGTTTTTCTAGTTGGGCTGGTATAACTCCAGCATCATTTGTGGAGTTGAATGGGCTTTCCAAATTAGTCTGTCTCCTAGTTAAACGGTCAGTTCCAAATCAAAGTTATCTGCTTAACAAAAAGACATAAAACCTAAGAACACTTATTGCAATTTTTGACAACTCTGGGGGACCTTCTTGAGTTTTTAGAAGACCCACCGAGGGGCTTTGCGTGCGCTGCTGCTGGGTGCACAACGCTGAAAGCAGCGCCAGTGCCCCATTGCAAATGCCCAAGCACAAGCCGTGGTCCCGGCTCCGGTGGCCAGTGGTCACCAAGAAGTGCGGGACCAGTGTGGGGATGTTTCCAGCCTTAAAGCATTTGCCCTCTCAGTTGCTCCACAGCAGTGATGAGTTTTCTCTGGAGGTGTGCCCAGCCCTTTTGGGGAATATACTTCTTGCAAAATAGGACATGAACTTGAGTTTCCCTGATTAAATCTTGTGGCATGCACGCTTTGAGAGTTGCCCAGCAAATGTCTTCTGGTTTTGACAGTGTGAATCCAAAGATAGCTCACGCTGCTGCTGTCTGGGCAAACTGTTTTTCCTTCTGGTGCCTATAAAATGGCTGGAAAAAATTCTTGGGGGAGAAAAATTTCTGGAAACTCTAAAGTGAGCTGAATTCCCCAAGTCATTACACTTGGTTAGTGTCTTTCACAACACTGCTAAGCTCTAGGTAATGGTATGCATAACCTCGAAAAGCAGGAACAGAAAGACAGGAAATTATGGCTGAACTAGTGTTTTTCTTAGGGCGTTTGTGCTCACTGTTGGAGCAGCCAGTGCCAGGTATTGTGAAACACAGTGAGAAGCCCCTTTTCAGCCAAGTTTCTGTTTAAAATTCAGCCAGATTGCAGTGAGATATGAAAATCTCCAGAAGAGGTATCCTGTAAAGGCAGGAAGCTGCTTCAAGAAGTGTCACTTGCCTCTCTGGGAGTCTGGTGTACACCCAGGTCCTCGTCCCCGCGAGTCCGACAGCGCTGCTAATCCTGCAGCTCCAGCACCCCAGGGAGGTTCCCTCACTGGTGTAAGAAAAGGTCAGCTGGTGCTTGAAACAATCATGATGTGCTCCTTGAGCTTTTAAGGGCTTAGGTTGTCCTCGTAACTGTGATTTTCAATATAATTCATATATTTCAAGTGAAGTCATATTTCGTCATCTAGTAAGATACCATTAGGGCTGTTGCTCTAAAGAGAACGTCAAACGTTGCGACGCTTGGGCAAAAGCTCTGCGTACTCCAGTGGGTGCTTCTCTGGTTATCTCTCTCTGTCTTACGGGCCCCTCTTAAAAAACTCTCAGCGTGCATGGCAAGTCACAAAAACGCGAGTCTAATTGACAAGCCTGGCTGCCGCCAGCGGGCAGCCGCCCCGCCTCAGGACAGCCGGCCGGTCTGAGGAGCCCCTTGCTCACGCCGTGCCCAGTGCACACAGTGCGGTGTGTAACACAGCCTGAAGTCCGGCGGAGTCACCCGCCGTCGGTTTCCCTGAGGGATGTAAAGCATGGTAGAGCAATAATTGCTGGAAGACGTATTAAGGGCTCAGTGAGCTACTGATCTTCCTCCCTTCTCCAGCCTGGGTCCTCCTCACAGCCCATCCCCACTGGAAACTTGGCAGTCGGGGCGACTGGACAGCAAAACTACGGCTTTCTGCGGGCTACTCAGGGCAGGGAACAGCCATTGCTTCGGATAACGAGGAGGAGGGAAGGAGCAGCAGCAGGAGCAGCCCTTAAAGCTTCATAAGGGGTGCAAAAATCAAATGCGGTTGCTGGGCAGCCACAGGAAAGGCTTAGCAGCGAGGACAGCAAATTGCTCCCAAGTACATATTGACGAGCGTGAGCTTGCAGCCTTGAACGCTCCCCAGTTACAGCGGCTTCTTACGAATTTTGACAGAGAAATGGTGGAGTCTTACTGTACCGTTTGGCTCCAATTGTTTTTTAAGATCTTGATAGAGCAGCCAAATCTTTTTATTGCAGAACAGATGAGTCTGGCATGGCCTGAGGAGCTGTGCAGATGACTACCTGACATACAGTTTAGCGAGGGCCGTAAGGAACCGATCAAGCCTTGCTCACGCGTGTTGTTCATTTACACCTTGCATCACACACAGCCTAGTGCCTTCATCTCAGCTTTGTATTAAATCTAGACAATGAGCCTGATTCACCACCGCATTCCTTTATTTTTACCTCAGGATAATTCCATTTAAATCAGAGTACAGACTGGACTAACCCAGTGGTTTTTGTGCCAAAGAAATCAACGCTACAAGCCTTTGAGCTTCCTGACCTGCTGTTTTGCTTTAGCCTTCACTTTGGGGTTTTTTATCCGACTTGGGGATCTTGATGGGTTCGTATTTGTTGGAGGCTCCTCTGTTGTCTCAAGAGAGCCAGTTAGGTGCTAGAATTAAATACTGAATGACAGATTTTTCATAGCATGGGAAGAACAAAACAAAACAACTGTCTGCATAAACCTGAAGGAGCAGGAACTAGACTGCTCTTTAAAAATAAACTTGGCATTGGAGATGGTGACTGAGATAAAGTTATAGCCAAAAATGGTGAATATTTAGGATGCTGAAAAATATTCTTATGTTAGTGGTTTGCAAATGTGGGAACAATATATTCAAGCTTTATTTTCTTTAGCATGTTCTTTGGCTTGAAGTGAAGTTCAACATTCAAAATGACCATGTAATAATGGAACCGTTTCAGTCGATCTGCTGTTTTTCTGTATTCAGTAAGATCCACTGACTCTAGTGCCAAAAATAAGTTTTTACTGATTTTTACATCTGTTAGCCTGAAAGAAGCAAAACAATGGAGAACCAGCAAGCTGAGGATTCAGTTATACATATCCAAGTTCACTAAATTCACCTGTTTAAACTCATTAAGGCAGTGGGGTACCATGGATATGTCTGAGATTCTAATTTGACCTACAGAATGACGCGTGATGAAGGTACAGGGCTGAAAGGACTCACACACACACAACAGATTTTGTTCTTGGTAATTTAACTCTTATTAACCAGTATTATTATGCTTGTAATATACATATATTTTTATATGGAAGTCCAAGTGAGAAGGAGTAAACACTCCATGATGGTCTCTTTACAAAGATGGCCTTCAGAGCCAAACTGTACTTTTGCCTCCACTGCAGCACTGGTGGGTTCTCATTTGCACATCCCACAGCCGGTGAAAGTTAAGTAGAAAATTCCTCTTCGCCATCAAAGTCATTCAGCCCTGGCTGAGGCTGAGCTGCTCCACATGTGAAAGCGCACTACAGCCCCCGCGGCGTGTTTGTCCCCAGCTCTGTGCCGTGGGATGGCAGGAGAAGGGACGTCGCACCAGGGAGATGCTTTTTCTCCCAGAGCTGGGAATGAATTACAAGGATGTTATTTGCCAGTCCTGCCGTGGTAGGCATCAGGAAATGGTAACCGTGGTCACCATCTTCGTTACCTGCCCAGCTGCTCCCGTGGAAGGGGCTGTACAGGTGTCAGTGGCCATCTTCATGGACACGTGGAGCAGGAAGAAATGGGAGAAGGGAATTCCTGCAGCTGTGACTTCATTTTTGCATGACCATGGGAAAAGGCAGGGCCATTTCAGCAGCTCATAGGGGTCTGTTTGGAAGGCCAGATCCCAAAGCACAGTTTGACGGTCTTTGTGCAGACAGTTTTTACTGGTTTTGCATTACTAACTCCGTATTGGAGAAGATCTGGGAAGACTCCATTTACAGCTCCAGTGTTTCATTTCCCAGGACCTTGAAAAAATGTTTCCCGGTTTTGATGCGTGAGAGAGCGTCTACTCTGGTTATCACTCAGCTGCAGAGTACAACGAGGCCCAAATCCAGAGGTTAATCTTAGCTTATGCTGTCGTAATCAACTCATTTGTGTGTCTAAATGTCTTTGTCTAACAGTCTAAACTGTCTTTGCTCAGTTTTCAGGGCGACACAAGAATGGGTCACAGGTACACAAATCTTTCAGCAGGGTGGTACTTGCTCTGGAGGCTACGACAGAATCTGAAACCAGATTAGTTTCACATAATATCAGGTTTTCCTACTAGCGTTTTCTATGAGTGCATCTATCAGGGAAGCTGCAAAAAGCTGGAAAGCTGCTCAACAGGAACTTTGAAGCAGAGCTGAGGTTCATTCCTCAACGCCATAGCTGGTACAAGAAATGGATGTCTTTTTGACTCTGTATTTCACATGTATCTCTGCTTTCTCTCATGTGCGAGACCCGGTTGTAATGTAACTTAGAGAAAAGTGCCAGGGACACTATGTACTGTCTAGCAACACCTGCGTGCACTTTCACTGAAATCATTAAGGTATGCGCAAAACTTGCTTATATTACATTTCACAAAATATGTTGATACAGTTAATTCAAGCGCTCAAAAACTAGGATAGTCATGAATCAATGTTGTAGCTTTAATGCAGCCCCCCCCTTTTTTTTTTCTCCTGTGCTTGATTCAGTTAAATAATAATTGCATTATTCTGTACTGCTTCATCTGCTGGATGCTCACTGACTATTCAGGAATTTTTATCCCCTTTTAATATGTGGTCCCAGATGTTTTGTACTGCACATTATTCAAATGCTGCCAGAATATAAAAGTTAATTTACTTGTGTACATTTCCATGGTGGTATCACCATCATACCCGAATGTTTCGCACAATCAGTTCCTTCACCTTTGCATCAATGCTGCAATAGTCAACCATAGTATTAACCCCCTTTTACAGCTAAGTAGAGAAGATAGCTACTCGGCTTCCACGAGACTCCAGTGAGTATTTGCAGACCGGCATTTCTGGAGTGCATGAATTGGTCAGGTGCATAGGCACCCTAGGGACTGCAGAAGGCTCAGACACCGTGCTGATTCCCACACTGCCAAGTGCCAAAGCCCAAAACGTCAAGTCCTTACTAAAAAGACGGGAGGAGGCGAGAACTTCTCAGTGAAATGTGTGTGTGAGGACTGTTATTTTTAACAGTATTTCTAAGCTTCACCCAGGTGGGTCAGGGTGTCAGGATCTGAACAGCAACACTTGGAGCTGCCTAATGCGGCCAGAACCTTACACAGACCCTCTGCTCTTCTTCTTGTTTTGCCTCCTTCTGTAGTGCTCTTGTGACCAGAAGAGCCTTAATTAGCTCTTGAACTTCTCCTGAAACAGCAGGTGGAATTTATTCCCATCATTCCTTTATGTGTTCCTTTTACCCTCGGCACGAGGGAAAACATAGTGCTGTCTCAGAGGACACCCAGCTGGTGTTACTTGTGGATGATGCCCCATTTATTTTTGTTGCTGATGAAAAGATGCAGGTCAGTGCTAATGAACACGGCTCATACTCTGCTTTCTGCAATCCCAGGGAGGAGCCGGTCTGAGTTTCTGGGTGAGATCTCTTTGCGCTGGTCTGACTGGAGTGTATTGCTGCTTGGGCAGCAGCCGGTTACACAGCACATCTGTGAAATCTGGGGGCTGCTTGGTTTGAAGCACTGTCGCTATTAGATCATGTCCAAACTATTTGAGAATGGGAACTGACGGTGATACTTCCAGCAAAGGAATACCT
This sequence comes from Phaethon lepturus, assembly GCF_000687285.1. NCBI lineage: Eukaryota > Metazoa > Chordata > Aves > Phaethontiformes > Phaethontidae > Phaethon > Phaethon lepturus. The sequence goes on from NW_010533243.1 coordinate 19,850, forward strand.
TTTTGAGGAGCTACATGCAATAGCTAGGCTTGTAAATGTCTGGAGGCTATTTAAGAATCTCAGTATGTATGTGACTTTATATGTCTACACGCATCTCTTAATATCAGAGAGATTTCGGACTTTTCAAATAATGTTAATACTATACTATAGCATGCAAGCTGCATATAAATTAGCTACAATAAATTGTAGAAATTAAAATGTTAAGAAACCTGTTACATCATCTTCTCCTGCCAGCGTCTAAGTGTTTCCTATAATGCTTTCTCTTATGTGGTTGCTTACTACCCTTCACGAGAGCATTAGTACACTGATCAAGCATTAGCATTAATCAAAGAGATGTTCAATCCTACTCTGAAGATGTCTAGGTGACAGAGGAGCCAAGTTGTTGGTAGATATATATGCTTTACTTGTAAAAACATCATTACTTGTAGATCTTACACAGCATCAGGAGAGGAATTTTAAGAAAATAATTTTAAAACAGATGAAATTTAATAGACCTGAGTGAAATGGACTGGTAGCGGTCAAACTAAGCGACATACCTCCCTTAGGCAGTGGAGCTTCTGCTTTCTGGCAGCTCTGACGACTGTTTGTTTTTTTAAAGATCATAATATATATCTTTTTTCCCCTCTTTTACCTTTATTGCCGCTCGTGGATGAGACAGATTTTCAGAGAGATGTGAGACTTGCTGACACTGTGATGCTGGAAACGGCGGCAGTATTTTATCAGATTTCCCTCGAAGCCCCAGAACTTACCCTCCCAACTTCTCAAAGATGTTTCTCAGGCACCTACAGCTTGGCCGATAGAAAAGGGACCGTATATATTTTTAACTGAACTGCCACGGATATAATAACGTCTGCAGTAAATTAAATGAGAAGGAAGGGCACCTGTTTTACCCCCTTGCTCGCTACAGGGCAGGGTTTGGAGGGGAGCACAGGCACAGGGGAACATTTACGGGGCTGGAACAAAGACACAGTTGACCCCTGACATCATTTAAAGCTACTTGATGCCAAGGACTTCCTCACTTTTTACGGATATTGAAACAAATAAGTCATGGAAATGATGACTGACCCCAGCCACATGGGAGCAGAGAGATTAGCTGCTAATATGGAAAGTTACCTGGCCAGCGTTGAGATCAGTCGCGAGGGAAGGGGGAGATCAGAGGGAGAGCTGCCGAAATCGTGAGGTAATGTGGCTGCTGGTGAAGAGGAGCTGGAGCTCTGGACAACTGGAAGCGAAGGGGAAAAGGTTTTCTCTCTGCTGAAGCCAAAAGTGTACGTCATCACGTGGCTGGCTGACAGAGCTGCAGTTTCTAGGATGTGCTTGATAGTATGGGAATAACAAGCATGAGGAAGCTACGGAATTTAGACTGTGACGTGCACGGGAGGAAAAGCAGTAAAATCAAGGACCTGCAGAAGGCTGGAAAGCCTCTGCCCAGTCCTTAGCAAAATGTAAGCAAGAACAAGGAGTTGGGGAACAGGAAAAAGTCCGTAGGAGCTTGCTTGCAGGAGAGTTAGAGAGAAGAACCGCGGAGCAGCGTGGTGCAGGGACACCTCTGCTGAGAGGGATACTGCTCAGACGCTCGACTGGGAGAGACCGAGTTAAAGAACAACATCGAGCCACTTAAAAATGGAGAATATATAAAGGAAAAAAAAAAATCTTCGTAACAACTTGATTGCACGGGTTGATTAGTTAATACCACTCTTTATTTAAATACACATCCCACTGAAACCCAACAGGAAAACACTGATACAGTCTCACTATTTGGTCTGGAACTTCCACTTTTCCTGACCATAAGATTTAAACCCTCACTAAAACTGCTTAAACTGTTTACAAAGCTGAGGTGTGCAGGCTAAATAAACAACAAAAAGAGGACAGGTTTTAAACCAATTTATGGATATTTTGTTGTAAAGCGAGTCAGCCAGTCCATATCTGACATATGTAGACTTTAAATTTAACAGATGACCATTGATACGAATTGCCTTGGAAAAGACTGAAATACAGTTGCTAAGAGGACCGGAGCTTTAGAGGTCCATAGAACTGGAAAGGCAATAAAGATTGAGAGAAAGAGACAAGGAGAAGTAAGGCTGAAGTCAGTTTTTCACCTTTCACACTTGGGATAATCATGGGGCAATCCTGCTGAAAAAAATTCAACGTGAGAAGATGTTTCTTGCTGAAACGGAGTGAAGGAAACGTGCATGTACTGGTGAAGGGCCATGGCGCGCAGGCTCACATCCAGGAAATGAGGAGTTAGCGCGGAGCCGTTCACGTGGAAGAGCAGAAAACATATTGCGTGGGATAATATACTGCGAGAGGTCATTCCTACACTTGTTATGAATTATAAGACGTAAAGAGACCATTACGTAGAGTGTAGACCAAGTCTACATTTCTGTCTGCCTGCTACTCATAGTGGAACTTCTGGTGAAATCAGATATCAGGTTTTTTATAGTCAGATTAAATGGAAGTTGAATTTCCTCTCCAAAATACAATGAAAATTATGATTTTTGTTGGAATTAATCTTTGTCATGGAATTGCCTGAAAGACAGTGTGTGGATCACTGTGCATGAACTATTTAGGTCCCATAAATTAGATCCATAGAGGAAACCGATAAAGAACAGAAGTGGAACTAAGACATTAAAGCTTTACGTCTCTTGTTTGTTTGTTTGTTTGTTTGTTATTCAGCCCTGATAATTCATGAGGTTTTGGATAATTTTCTTTCTGAACACTGACTTCCACGATTGGTATATAATGTATGCATTACGTTAGCTTAAGTTTTTGGTAATTACAGAAATCTGTCACCCTTAAAGCTGCCTTCTGCTTCCGTTCTTGTCTTTGACTTTGGTGGTTGAAATTTCTTTCAGTGTCATAAAATTTAGGGTTGTAAAATTCATATTGTAACTTTAACAGCCACATCTGTTTTAAACATTTTTGTTTTAAGAACTCAATGTGAATTTAATGACAAGGCAATAAAAGTAAAAGTTGAAGGAAATTATCACAGATTTGTAAAGCCATAAGATATGTTTCTGCACTTCTGTGGGCCATCAAATTACAAAGAAACAACCCAATTGCTTTTATTGTAGCAATTCTGCTCTTAAAACATTTTGTAGTTTGATCTATTAGCAAGAATTAACATTTCATTTACATGAGTATTAATAATGACAATTATACCCAGGTGTAGGATATTGTCACGAGCATATAGGCACCCACACCATGTTCAGAAAAAAAATAATGCTCTACAGTGCTGCCGCTCTGTTTGACAGTAATAAATGAGAAATTATCACCATATTTTGTGTGCCACAAAAACAATCTACAGAATCAAAAATGTAATGAAAATCACTTTTGCCTTCGGTGTCTTGCTACAGAGCCAACCTTTCCGATGGTGTAAGTCAAGGTGATGTGGCTGTTTATTGCTATTCAGATGCCAGCAGAATCACAGAAGTGCTGAGGGTGGAAGGGATCTCTGGAGATCATCTAGTCCAGGCCCCTGCTCAAAGCAGGGTCAGACTGAGCGGGCTGCGCAAGGCCATGTCCAGCTGGGTTTTGAGTACCTCCACAACCTCTCTGCACAACCTGGTCTAGTGTCTGACCACCTTCACCATAAAAAAAAGGTTTTTCATATGTTTTAATGGAATTTTTTGTTTGATTTTGTTTGATTTGACAAGACCCATCTTGTCTTGTCACTGGGTACCACTGATCCATCTGCCGCCCATCAGATATTTGTACACATTAATAAGGTCCCCCAGGAGGCTTCTCTTCCCCAGGATGAACAGTCCCAGCCCTCACCCTCTCTTCGTATGTCAGATGCTCCAGTCCCTTAATCATCTTTCTTGCCCTTCGCTCCAGGATGTCCATGTCACTGTTGTTCGGAGGAGCCCAGAAACCTTTAATAACAGCCCATCAGAAATGGTAAACTTAACCTGATGTTTAGTACCTCTGACACTAGATCTCCTGGGCCTTCTCTGCCTCTCCTCCTGGGCTTTTTCTGTCTGATCTCTGTCTCTGCTGACAAATGGAGACCAAATGGAAAGCTGTAAAAATCTGTCCTACGAATCCTTTAATGTTGCATGTCCTGTTTATCAAATCCGAGTCACATAAACATCTATGTAAATCAATTAGGAGCAAGCAGCCAGCACTCAGGATTGCTTTCAGTATCACTTCCATACCTAAAACCCTTCTAGGCAGACCTGGTTAACCCAGTCAATATGTTACAAGCTGTCTCAGTGCCATCTTTTATATATGTTTGCAAAACTCACTATGGCAGAGGGAAGGACGGGGTTTAAAGAAGAAATTCAATGGCTAGAAGCATTTCAGCAGCCTTTACTGCCAAGTCTGATTGCTACCGTGCCCTGACTCCTGGCATCTGGTCGTGGCTCAGTTGTTATGGCTGTCAGTTTGGAGAACTGTCGGTCTTCTACGGTGTTTAATAAAGCCGTTATAAAGACCTCTTTCTTAGATAAGACTTTGCAAAGAAACACAGACTCTATCTCACTGACAACTGTTTCAGATAAAGTGATTTACTAAGTATTTACAAGCGAGCTGCTGCTCCTGGCGTTCAGAGCTCACCGCCGGTGCAACAGTTAAAAAGTTTGTGGAAAACAGGACCACTCAGATTTAAAATTGCTTGGTACGGTAGATCAAAGATAAGAAAAATAGTAGCACTGTGGGTTTAAAACGTAATTTGATTCTTAAAGCGGCAACACTGAGCTCAGAGGAGTTTCTGTTACGCCGGTAAGCGATGCCGTAAGTTAGCGTAATACAGGTTTAGCACGCGCAGAACTGTGCTGTTTTCTTGCTCTATCATTTCGAGATTATCACCTTCAATTCATAGGTATGTCATGGAGCGAGTGCATAAGGAATCCATATTTCACCAGTTCTTTTTAATTGCTGAAATTAACTTACGTACAGGCAGGATATGGCTTTCCATTGGCAAATTGACTTACGTTTGTGCAATTTGTCTGTTTTGTCTGCGAAATTCTATGGATTAAGTTAAAAGCATCTGCTGCAAATTTGATCCTAGTAGCCCTGCTTGGGTATATAAAGGTGCTAATAACTTGCCAAAATTTATGGATCCTAATACGGTACTCTCTGACAGACTTGCTGAAGTCTTGAGCTGATAAAAACGCTTTCAAAACTGACTTTTTATATTACAGACTGGACTTCTGTATGATAATTTGTCTCACCTGTGTAAGTTCACTGATGACACACAAAACAGGTAATTACTTTCAATGGAAGAGTGCACCCAATTTGTCAGCTGTGTGCATAGATTCCCGTTTTGCTGGTGTGATAATAATTAAGCACATCTCACACAGGAACTTCACATGCTCATAATTTACTTTGTTATTTTTGGAAGATCTGGATTGGTAGACATTAAAAGAGCACAACCTACTTATAATAGAAAATATTATCCCAATCCAACAACAACCTTAGTCTTTAATTTCTGTGAAATCACAGGTCAAAATCTGCACAATAGCGGGTCACCTGAATTGCAGGAGAAAAATTTAGGACAGCCAACGAAATTTGTGCAAGATACTGGATCTACTCCATTTCTCAAAAAAAGCATCATGAGATCACAGTGGAGACAGTAATTTAGTTACATGACTTGTAGATTTGTAATTTTGTCATTCATAATGCAGCAGTGTCGTATTTCATAAAACTGAGAGTGCATTAAATACTTTTGCCTGATTAATACATTATTCTTTAGTATTTGCCATGAACAAAATAAAAGTAAACTTTTATTATTATTTTATTCATTATTATTACTACAGCAAACTTTCCTTTTTTTCCTGTTATTTTTAATCTTATTTTCTATCCTCAGAAAGACTGGGATGATACCTGCTGCATTTTAGGGTTGAGAAAGTGAAAATATGAATGCTGTTCTTTGATTTTAATGAAGTCAGGGGCATTCAAAATCATTATTTTTGATTTATTTGGTTGTTGAAGAAATACCCCAAAGGCCACTCTCTCCTTCACTGGCACTCATTTACCTCCTGACTTCAGCAGGCTTTATTACAGTTTGAAACTGAGATTGAATTTTTTAAATTTACAACAAAAAATAATCAGTCAGAAAATTGCAAAGAGAAAAGAAAAACTTTGACATTTGTTCCATTTTTACCAGTGGCAGTATGTTTCATACAGTATTAATGAGAGAAGAATTTGGATCTCAAAATGTAATTTGGTTTCTTATTTCTCTTTTCTCTCACTTCTAGTGAAGAAACAGACTTCCAATGCATCTTCGCTTGCTTAATGCTCTTGCTAATTGCCCAGATGGGATTCTGAGAGACCATTAAGTGTCTATTGATTGCAATCAGCTTGCCTATGACAGATGAAGTTGGCTCTGGTAGGTTTTTTCTCTTTTTTTACCCCGTCTGGTGCTATAAACGGAGGTCTTTATGCTCTTGCTGACCGTGACTTTCCTACATTGACTCTCATGCTTTTTTCCGACTTTCCAGGTTACTTTTTGTTATTCAGACAGCCGAGTCTGTCGGATGGCAAGTGCTGTCCTGTGTGATCGGTGCGCCCAAGCCTGCGACGAGTTAACTCCTGAGCATCCATGCTGTATGCGTGCTACTATTTGCTGTTGTTGGGGTTCAACTGCTGAGAAATCGGACGTGTTGAAAATACTGTTTTGTAGAAGCGATGACTGCCTGGGGCTCCGCACCTGTGTGTACCCACGCCCGCGTAACAGGATCCGCGGTCTGTTCCGACGGTCACTTTTTTCCTAGGTAAAAGATGACATTTACTCTTTTTCTTGAGAGTCGTTACCGGTTTTGTGGGTGAAGGTGTGCCAGTCCAGTTTGGTTGGTAGCTAACGTGAATTTGAAACCGCTTAGCGAGTCGTCCCTGTTTTCCTTGAACAGTGCGTCGCATTGTCACTACCCCCGAGAAAGGGTAAAAGGTCTGCTCAGCCTCCCTCTAGTAGGAAACCCAAATCTCTGGGCAGCGTTTAGTACATCGTCCAACAGCTAAAGAAACTGCTCTGTTAAAAATAGAAGCTGTCTACAAATAAAGAGGAAGAAGGAGCTGGGAAAATGTATGGTTTCAAGAGCATAGGAGGTGGTAGGACTGAGTGGAAAAGAAAAACGGGAAACACTGTGTAGGGAGAACAGATGCAGGGGAAATAATGAAGAGAAAATTACCCTCTGGAAATGAAAACAAGGGTGGTAACAAAGCTGTCTGGAATAGAAAAGGAAGTCTAGAGTTATAAAATGAGTAAAAATAGGTGTGATAATGGAGGTGGGGAAAAAGGTGGTGGCCCTTGTGCCGCCTTCGGACGGGCTGTACCGGCTCCCTGCGACTGTCACTGGAGGGACTAGAGATCCCGGGACGGGCTCTGCGCAAGCGGAGGGAGGGACTGGAGCCCAGGAGCACATGTGGAAACAAGGCTGCCTGGTCTGCCGGGCGGCAATTGTGGCGTCTGCCCTATAACGACAGGTCAATGAAATCACCGTAACTGGCAAACGTGTCGCGCCGATCCCTCGCGCTCCGACCACTGCCACTCAACTGACTGGCGTCAGGTTTTGTTGCCTCCCCTATTCACAACTGTTACTTTTCATTTTGGTCCGTTCAAATCCTAATTAGACGATGCTGAACACGCCTTGTGTAAACCTCGTCCTTTCTGGCTATTTCCTCAAGAGAGGCGACTGCTTGCCCCAGAGCCCCCTCGTTTTTGATGCAGTTGAAAAATTGTTGTAACACATTGAGCTGCGCGGTCAGGTTGCATCCCAGTTCGGGGGCCTGCCCGGGCTCTTGTGAGATGCCTCATTGATTCAAGGCACTTACAGTGACCTGCTGGACTCTGCGTAATATCAGGTCTGTCTGTGCCGAGGAAATGTTCCATCTGTGTGCACCGTCCTGCAAAGGGCCCATCCGCGCCGAGGCCAATGCCGGCAGCTCAGCCTGCAAAGCTGCTGCTCGTGGGTCTCGTCGAACAGTGCTTCTCTGGAGTCGTACACGGAGTGGGCACAAATAGACACGCCTGGCTTTATGCAGACGGCATGAAGCACATGTAAATCTCTAGCAGCCAAGGGGCAGGGAGAACTGGAGGCAGATCTGCATTTTTACAGCTGAGTGATTCAAATTTTGCCCTTAACTCCAGGACCGCCCTTGTCTTCACGGCGGCATTAGCTTAGGGCTGAATTTGGCCTCCGGTGCTTAGCAAAGGAGAGTCCAGGATCTCCCTGCAAGTGTTGGGTCAGAAATACGTTACGTAAAAGTAGTGGCCGAAGTTCAGCAAGAATCTGGTGTGGCTGGGTACGCCCCACTTCACACATCAGTCCCGTCCGAG
>NW_010533244.1:0-5298 GCF_000687285.1 Phaethon lepturus
CTGGGGAACCGGACTGGGTTACGGCATACGTGCGGAAGAAAGAAGAGCGGGACGCGGTGGACAGGCTGCAGGTTGAGAAATGCTCCTATGTAGAGGATGGGTAAAATAACGAGGGATGAGGGTGGGAAAGGCTGGTAGCCTGGGTGAAGACGGGAAGAACACGCGAGGCAAACTTGTCTTGTGCAGGACTTTGTTGTGCATAACACCCGTTATGAGGGGTGAGGCATTGCCGCACGGGTTGCATAAGGTAGGAAACTATATGACTCTGAACACAGTAACGTGTAATAGGCATGCGCTCTAGGAGAAAGGGACTGCGTGCTGACGCTTTTTTTTCAGAGTTAATTTTTTTTCTATAACTAGAGAATAGGAAAGTAATTATACCCAGGGTTTGGGACTAAATACACTTCACCCTTCCTTCACTCTCCCTTTATTTTAGGAAGAGAAGATCAGGAGGAAAAAGCGAGAAGATCGTCTTGAGAAAATTCGCCGTAATGTGCAGTTAAAATATGCAGCAAAGAGAAAGGTGAATTATCCCGCAGAGATTAGAACTTTTTGTTTTGGTTACCTTGAGTGTTGGTCATACTTGCTCATATCTGTGACTTCGCTCTGAATTTTCCAACCAATCTGTGTGTAGATAGAAAGGCCGTGTGTTCTGATGGCCTTCTGGCCTTCTGCTTTGGTTTTAAAAGCTTTAATACTTGGCTTAATTTTTTTTTTTTAACTCTGGTTTGTGGGCAGGTGTGAACACTGTACCTCTGGAATAATACCTGTAGCACTGAAATTAAATTTAAGATCATGGGAACAGAAGGCCCCTCAAAAAAAGCCAGGTCAGGCTTTGGTTGTACTTTGCTCACCACTAGGGAACAATTGTATTTGTTTATTTTCATAGAAAACATGATTGTATTGTTCAGAAATGTCTCTTTTCTACACCTAAAAAGTCCATAGATATATTTTCTGGCCATTTAGATGGGTGAACTGGCTTCAGTACACTTGACTCTAAGAGCTTTTTGATGGTATGAGTCAAACTTCCCAGAAATACCCACTTCAGGTACCCAAATAGGCAGACTTATTAGACTGCTGGGCTATTAGTTTCTAGTGTGCTCCATCTCAAGTGCAGTGTTATGTTTTGGTCAACTCCTGTCAAAAGGGTATGGCAGGAATAGCAAAGGTTCAGAGGTGAAGGCAAATAAAAAACGAAGTGGAACAAAGAACTTTTGTCTCTTAAGAGAATGAAAAGCATGTGAAATGAGAAGCATGATAAAAAAGCAAGAAAGCGAGAGAAATATTATAAGAGATTTGGAAAAGCAACTGAGTCTTTTCTTCTGTAGTGTTCGCTAACTGCACTTCTTTGTAGTGCTGTGGCAAAAGAACACTCACTGAAGTTGGAAGATACTGTTTTCGGATTAAAAAAACAAAGTTGTCTTTATCAGAACACGAAGTTAATCAGAAAACTATTCTTCAACAGTTTAATGGAATTTTTGTAGAGGGGTAGACCTGTGTTAGAATAAAACCCACATAACTGGAGGAAAAACAGCAAGAGAAGCCTTGTGCTCTGCATGCTAGAACAGGTGCTGAGTTTATCCTAGCTTTGAGTTAAGTGTGGACAGAGTGTTTGATTATGTCCTTATATGTTTGTTTGGTTGAGTTTATTTGCATACTTTTTTCTCAGGCAGATGTCTTTTATGGGCCACTTTAAGCAACTAACACTGGATTACATGGATGCTGTCATTTCAGGTTCTGTTAGTTCAGTGGGCCTTTTGCATAGGAGGTTTTTGTTTCCCCTTTCATATATGTCTATGTGGGCAAGCCTTTGGTAGTTGCTAACAGCTGCATTCTGTGGGGCTGAAAACAGCTTCAGACACCCTTGGCGCCTTTGCTTGTCCTGCCTGGAGGTTTCCTCAGCAAGCCATTCCCTGTGTTACGGGTGAGGGACTGTGCTGTCTTCTGACCTGTCCGTGGCATAAAGCCATGCACACACTACCTCTCTTTCTGTATGGGAAATACTGTGATCATGCCTTCCTTTCAGAGATCTGAGGAGGATGAGACAAAGCACCTTCTTCAGCTCAGCAAGGAGGTTCTTTCAGAGGGAGGTGGAGTGGATGTTCTAGAGCAGCTGGATCACAACGAGGAGGAGCTGATTCTTGCTGAATATGAGAGTGACGAAGAAAAGAAAGCGGTATCTGGGTAAGGACAGGGACTGAGGGGGTTCCGTGCCAAGGAAATGTTTTCTGTACCATTTTTGGCTTGCCTTGATTAAAGAGATTTCAGCTGTGATTGTGCAGATCTGGAGTTTCTCCCCCATTCAAGCTGTGTAAAGTAGTGGTTGTTCTGGGGGTTTGTTTGGTTGATTTGGTGATTTTGTGGGGATTTTATTTTGTTTTGTTTTTTAAGCTTTTGTTAGGCTGATCAGAGTGACCTGAAGTGTTTTCTGAGAAAATGCATCTTTCTTAAAATGTGTGGTGATGTCCTGCCTTCATCCATGCCTGGTTTCCCGAGGAATGCCTCTGGATGCTGAGTGAATGACTTGATCTCAAGTTCCTCACATTAGAAAAGTAAAGTGGAACTCAGGGCATCAGAGGAAGCTATCAGTACTGCAGATTAGCACTGGCATCCCATGATACTCTAAAGGGAGAGATGTTCACATTTCTAAAGACTGAGCTTCACCATGAAAACCCTGTGCATGCTTTTCTCTCTCATGCATTTGCTTTATGCAGAAAGCCAGAAGCCATACTTCAGCATCAAAAGTCAAACACATTTAAAGTACAAATTTACTAATTAGTAGCTAGACAGATCCTCCTGCCTTAAAAATTGCAAAACACTTAACTATTCCGTTTATATGGAGTTTATCAAACATTAAACTGCTGTTGCCTTTGAGGAACTCTATGGCAGATAAATATGTTCCTGAAGCTTTTCTTTATGCAATAGCTTGAGGGTGGTAAATTGTCTCTAAAGGGAAAGTTTTACAAAAATAAATAAATAAGCTTACCAAAGAATAGTATAGCACTGATTAGCTCATGCCCAGGGCTTAGAAGCCTCAGATTTAAAAGAAAAAAAAATTTCTTGAAGTTGCTGAAGATATGTCCCTATAGACATTTTTCTTTTAAAGAGCAAGACTTGACTTGATTGTGCACCCTTACACTATTCCTAAAAAGTTGATTTTTCTTTTACCTCCTGAGTTAAGATCTGAGGCTCTTCTTGAGCTGACAATACCATTTCTTTTGAGACCTTTCTGTTGTAATAGAGCATCATTTGATTCTAACTCTCAGTGATCTGCTGAAAGGAAACTGTTTGGGCTTTTTCTTTTCCTAGGCTGGAGGAAGATGACGATGATTTGGAAGAGGAGCATGTGACTAAGGTAAGATGAGGAAAGTAAATAGTGACACCTCATAGAACAGTGTAGGAGTGAGCCGAATGAAGGCTTCCTTGCACCCTTCCCAGAGTCATGTGGTACAGAAGGATTTAGGAACTAGAACCCAAGAACTGCCAGATTTGTTGATAATAGCAACCAGTTCTGCCGTGCTCGTCTCCTGGACTACACTGGCTGCCTAAGCATCTTGCGCTGCTATCACTGCTGAATTTTTGCTGTGGCTTGCTGTAACAACACACTGCAAGAAAGAGGTTTTTTTTATAACTCTCCCTTGGCGAGTACCTGTTTTTATAGGGACCTTGGAAAATTAAATGGAAACAATGGCAAATGCATAGGAGAAAACAAAAGATAAGGCTGTTGGCCTCAACAGTTGTAAGGTGACACTCAAACATGTGCCTTCCCTTGTGTTTTTGAAGGCTTGAGCAAGATTAACCTTGTTGAGGTGCTTGACTGCTTCCTTGAAGGACTGGTTGTAGGTAGGGGATTGGCTTCCATGTTGTTCTTGTCTTCCCTTTGTTCTTCCTTATTGTAGATTTACTACTGCAGCCGCACTCATTCCCAGCTATCTCAGTTTGTGCGTGAGGTGCAAAAAAGTCCTTTTGGCAAAGACACACGTCTGGTCTCCTTGGGATCCAGGCAGGTATGTGGTATTGTTCATAAGGCACCCAGAGCGCCTGTTAACTTAATGTGAGAGACTTTGCGGGGAGGTGTGTGGATGTGACACCACAGAAGGCATCTTCGGGGATTGACTGAATCTCCCATTGAAAAACTAAAGCAGTCATGGGTCATGACACAGACCTGTCTGATGGACACTTTTCTGTGAGCTGTGTTTTGGCCATTTACTCTTTGATGTAAGTGCAAAAATCTGGTTTACCTTTTCTGATGTGGAATATTACAGATGCCCGAGTCACTGGGACGGCGCTCCTCTTAGTGAGCCATCTCAGTACAACTTTTTCTCATTTTTTCCTCTATGCCAAGTTTTTATGGGTTTTGAGCATATTTGTATTAGTATGCACAGCGTCTGACCAACAGACTTTTCCATTTCAGAATCTGGCCTGAGATTGCTTTAAAGAAATCTTTTATTTTACAGCAAAGGGTACACATGGGGCACTCGGTGCCTAATGAGCCCCTACCGCTTCCTCTCTTTCCATGTCCAAGAACCTGTGTGTGAACGAGGAGGTGCAACGCTTGGGGGCTCTCCAGCTCATCAATGACCGCTGCATGGAGATGCAAAAGAACAAACATGGTAGGATCACTCCCAGCCTGGGGAAGCAATTGCTGATGAAGCTGGTATGAGAGTCTGGAGACAGTGCGCACTGCCAGTCAGTTCTAGCAAGAGAGTGGTAGGAGCTTGAAAAGGACAGATTGGAGGAGCAGAACTACAGATTCTCATCACTTTTATTTTTCTTGACCTCCAGGCTAGGATGGTGAGATCTGTGTGTGTTTTCTGAGTGTCGTAAGTTGGTCAGGACTTCTGCAACGAAGGATGCTTGTCTTTGTAACTCAGTGTTACATGAACTGTTGAAATGTTCAGAAATGTTGGAAAATGACACGCGGCTAAATCTAACTGGCAAGAATAGTGTCCACTGTGGAGATGGAAATGTTACTCCTGAATAATTAGATGATAGGTCAAAAACACACATGACAAAGCCTGCTTTGAAATCCAAGAAGTTCTGCAATGTGATTGTTTTAGGCTATTGTGTGTTGCTTATAGCTTTCTTTTGATTTCTGCTGTTAGAGAAGAAGAGTGATGAAGAGATGGAAGGGAAGAAGAGACGTGTGAGTCGCACCGTGTGCCCATTTTATTCCTATGAGCAAATGCAGTTTCTCCGTGATGAAGTTCTAGTGGAAGTGAAGGATATTGAGCAGTTGGTGGCTTTGGGAAGGGAGACCAAAGCCTGCCCATATTATGGGAGTCGATACGCCCTTCC
>NW_010533244.1:5329-9582 GCF_000687285.1 Phaethon lepturus
TTTTAGTGGAATTAATGCCAGGGCCTCTAAGAATAAACCAACTGGCTGCTTCCTCCAGTACTCTTACTCAATATTGTGGGAGTTTGTAAATAGGCTGTATTTCTCTCCACTGTAGTTTTGCTGAGAAAGCAGAGGAAACTAAGAATACCCACTTGAAATTCATAGGGAGGCTGCAAGTATGTCTCAGCATTCTGAAATACTTGAAAGGCTCAATAACTCTGAGGCAATACTGACACATGGGTGTGATCTTAGCTCTTGCCACTGTTCTTCTTCCTTGCTTGGCTCTCTATCAGAAGACATGCTTTCAGTGCTTCAAAGGAGATTTGGAAGGTAACCTGAGCTGATAGGCAGTTGTAGCATAATAATTTTTCTTCAGCTTACATCCCAGTACCCCTCTCAAGCACATGCTCCTGTCTTTCCTCCTACCTGTCCTATAGTAAGGGTAAATAACTTGACTGAATTCTGATATGGGCCTTTAATGAGTGGCTGGGGAGTTACCCTAAGTTTGTAAGGATAAGAGCTAGAATCAGAGCAGTGTGTGCTTCTCCTGTAGCTGGTGGTGCTGCCCTATCAGATGCTCTTACATGAACCTACCAGGAGTGCTGCAGGGATCAAGCTGAAGGACCAGGTCGTAATCATTGATGAGGCCCACAACCTCATAGACACCATCACCTGTATCCATAGTGCGGAGGTCAGTGGCTCTCAGGTGAGTCATAGCCTGGCCTCTTAATCATGAGTGAGCTCTGCATCTAGCAGACCGCCCTTTCTTGACTCCATCGTAATAACAGCTGCATTTTTTCATTTGTGTAGCTGTGCTGTGCCCACTCCCAGCTGTCGCAGTACATGGAGCGATACAGGTGAGGATCTCGGAGGAAAATAGCACAACATCGGCAAGCAGTGTGGATGCTATGGCTTGTCTCATGTCTGCAGGGTCTTTCTTGCTTTTCCCTGGTGGAAAGTTACTTGCATTAATACTTCTACAGATGAAAAGCCACTTGCTTCATTATCTCTGTCTAGAATCCGTCTAAGTCAGGCTCCTGGGGCTGGTATTAAGCAGTGAGAAGGGGGATACCCTGAGGATTCTGGCTTTCCCTTATACTCTCAGTTCCTTTCCCAATATTTCCCTCTAATCGCTCATGCTTTGTGATGCAGTTTCAAAAGATTTAGTCTTTCATGTCTCTCCTGGACCTTAGTCTTTCATGTGCTGACTGGCATTATGGCAGAGGCTGTAAGCTCTGAGGAGGAGGAAGCTATACGTGGTTTTTGGCTCTGGCCAAATCTTGCATCTTGTCATCCCTGCAGTGGTTGATTATTGTGCTCAATGCTAATAACTTTGAATTTGTGGAGCGTTATTGCAACAGGGACTTGAGGTGCCACTGCCGTTGTAATAAACAAACTGTAATTAATGTGTGAGGAGAAAGGCAATGGCAGGAGCAGGTGGGTGCTCTGGGGTGACCTTGGGCAGGATATCCAGGGGTCTATGCCCTGTCACAAATAGGGAGAGAAAGCCCAGGAGAAATTGTTCTTGGTTCTGGTCTCCCCAAAGTGAAGAGGAGTTCCAGTACTTGTCTCTGCAGCTCAGCTGCTGTGACTTAGTCCCTGGAGATGTTCTGGAGCCTAATACCTGTCTCATTTTTCATAGGAAACGTTTGAAGGCAAAGAACTTGATGTACATTAAGCAGATCCTGTATTTGCTGGAGCGATTTGTGACCCTGCTGGGAGGTAAGCAAACCTATTCGATTTCCACGGGTGCTGATAGACTCTGGGCTAGTTCGTGCTTCCTCAGGGCACTGTTCCCCTTCCCTTTCTGCAGAGACTGTGGAGAAGTGTTGCTCATATACATACATTCAGATGCCAGTAATTTTATTTCTCAGGCTGTTCTGTAACACTGGGATGTCAGCTGGGGTCTGCCTGAACCCCTCTCTTCGATTAGCTGAGGAGCAGCAGATGACGTCATAAGTTGGTAGAGGCAGTTTCCCTCTCTCTGTGTGTGGTTTTCAGATCCAATTTGAGTGGGAGTGAGGTACGGTGCTAAGTGAGGAACACAGCAGATGTGTGACAGTGATCAGGACAGCATGAGCGCTGCACAGAATAAATCTCTTGGGTCACCTGGTGGTACAAGCCTCTACCTGTTAGGTGTGCCTTTGTAGAATGAATCTTTTTTGGGTGGTGCCTTTCCTTTGTGAAAAAATACTACTTTGCTGTGATTTTTAAATCCACTGGCATCTGCAGGGCTCCTTTCCTCTAATGATTTGTTTGTGAGACCTCAGTGTGCCTTGAGGAGAGCCTGTCATAAGTTCATAAAGAACTATCTCCTTACCCAGGGCAAATGCAGCTCTTTGGGGCAGGGGGCTGGTGGTGCTTTCTGCCCTTCTCTCAGATGTATACTTCTCTTCCCTCTCTGTTCCTGCCACCCGTCTCTTCCCCACACTTAGTTAAGTGTTTTCATTAGAAAATACAGCCTGTGCACAGCTTCGTGATTGAGGCTACAGAATTGAGATGTGAGGTGGGTGTTAAACACTAGGACATAAAACACAGTGACTGGCAGCAATTAATCCTGTTCTGGCTGTCGGGGTCTGGAGCTATCCTCAGGTTTTCCCCTCTTCCCAATCACCTGCCAGCCTATGCACCTCCCAGCTCCCTGCTGCTGCACTGGGGAGGGGTGAGGGATGTACTGCAGTCCCTGTCCCTTCATCTTTGCAGCATGACAACTACATCGTGTGTGAGCATTTGTATGTACCCACCCTACCTGCTGCCTCCTGCTACAGAAGGAATGTAGGTGTTTCTTAGGATGCAGCAGCACAATTGTCCTAGAATGTAGGCCTATCCTACAAGGGAAATTAAAATTGAGCAGGAGCTGGTGTTTTGTCTGTGTAGCTACATTTTGCAGATGTATAGTTATTTCTTGGGTTTTGTCCTGGTGTGGTATCCTTTTCAGCTCAGTTGTTAGTCTCTTGCTTAATTTTAAGACAGATCCATTGTAAGCCTTCCCTGAATTAGTTTTGTGTTTTACAGGTAATGTGAACCAAAATCCTAGCTGTCAGGCAGTTTCCCAAACGGGTAAGACTGGAGTGAACACTTGGGGTCTGCAGCCATCAGTCAGGGACATGGGTGTGGGCAGTAAGGGGCTGCAGGCCCAGCAGCTAATTTTTTTTTTTTCCTCTCCTTTCCGCCCTCTTCTTTCAGGGACAGTGCTAAAATCCATCAATGACTTTCTATTTCAGAGCCAGATTGACAATATCAACCTCTTCAAGGTAATGCAAATGTTGTCATCTGCTAAGGCACAGGTGGTGGTGACGTGTTCGAGGTTATCAGGAAGCATGTGTGAGAGCTGGAAGTAAAGCCAGGGCCCACACTGCAGAGTCTCCTTTCTGGCAGATTCTCCTCAATTCCCTGATGTATAGATCTCTTCTGCTGCTGTGTGGATAACAGTCCATTAAAGCTGGATGGGTGATCTTGGGGCAGGGAGAAGCAAGCAATTAAACATCTACAAGTGTAGAGGTGCTGTTTATAGGCAAAGCAAAACTCTAAGAGTTGAGGGTGAAGAAACTATACTACTCCAGTAACCTAACCCATCCCTCGAGCCTCCCTTATCACAGGGTGTTTCCGCTCTGGAAGCGATGCTTTTTGTAATAAAATGTTGTCTGGGGGAATGCTCACAAAGACCTATGCACCCCTCCCCACGGGCACAGCAAGAACAGCAAGTCATATCCCTGCTGGACAGGGATCAAGGGTAGCAGGATGGGAGAAGGGATGCCGAATGCCAGTTCACTTTTCTGTCTTCCTCCAACAGGTTCAGCGTTACTGCAAGAAGAGCCTCATCAGTAGAAAGGTAGTGTCCACGTGACTTTATGGTTCAAATACTGGTTCACACATTGAGTTTGAAGTGGAAGATGCAGCAACTGGGGTGGGAGCCCAACTTCTCCACCCTGCTCTGTAAACAAAATGGTTCCTGCAAAAAGCACTGTATGGGCAGGTTACCTTTTGCTTATATGGCAAAGAAAACATGGTGTACCATGGTATTGCAGTGGGTGCTAATTCTGTGCTGCTTGGCCTCAAACCTGCCCACCTCGTAGGCTGCACTGCACCTGAGGAACAAATATCAGAGATTTGGTTTTGTTTCAGTGGGTGGAGGAAAGCAATGGGAGCCCTGGGCTGTGCTGATAGATTCTGATTGGGCTTGTCTGTGAACACTTACCAGGAACTTTAGCTGTGGCAGGCCAGCAAACTTCTTTTTATCTTGTCTGATTCCT
>NW_010533244.1:9613-11894 GCF_000687285.1 Phaethon lepturus
GTCTTTCTGGCTTTTGCTTGGCAGCTTTTTGGGTTTGTGGAGCGATACGGAGGCCCTGCCACAGCTGTGAAGATTAACAAGGAGAATCAGAAGTTGGCTGGTTTGCAGAACTTTCTTCTGACCCTCCAGCAGGGAGCTGATAAAGAGGGTGAGTTCAGACATCTTCCACTTGTGCATCTGCGGACAAAATGAAGATGTGGAACCTGCATCTGTCTGCATGAGGAAAGGAGGGAGGCAGATTTGAAGAGCGATAGACTGTAAAGCTGTCCTGTGCAGATGTTTTTTAGTATATATGACTAGATGACCTAGGCAACTATACATATGATTAGAAGATCTCCTGAGGTCCCTTCCGAGCTGAATGATACAATTCCGTGTTTACACTGCATGCACTCGAGCTTTGGCCTGCTGGCTCTGGAACCTGACCTACCATGGGTAGCTCTTTTAGTGCTGCCAGCTACAAAGGCCAGATCTGCGCGCCCCCCGCCCCCCGCAAAGAGACAGAATTTGCGTTCTCTCCTTTATTGAGTCTTTGTTCTCTGCCTGCATATGTAGACCAGGTATCATGTTCCTGTAGAAAAGGACCATTCATATTTTGTGTTTAGTCCCTGTCTTCAGAAATGTGGCCTAAGTTGCCTGCCTCTTCTCTTCTGGCCAGCAGGTACCCCCCAGAGCCCTGCTGTGGAGGCTGAGAACGACCAGCTCCGAACTGCCTCTCCACTGATGCAGATTGAAGGATTTCTCTCGGCCCTTACGAATGCAAACCCAGATGGCCGAGTCATTCTCAACAGGCAAGGTACTGGAAAGGGTGAGCTGGGGAGAGGTGGCGTGAGTTGCAAGCAGGGCGCTTCATTGGCAGTGAGGGAGGAGATCCTGAGCCTTGGGGGGAGCCTGCAGCCCAACCAAAACATATCTGTGCTGTCTATGATGCAGGCTGGCAGGCTCGGTCTGTGTGAGGACTCCCATGAGCCCAAAGCAATTCTTAACCAAGGGCATTGGGGCCAGGGTTTGCAAAGCTTGGCTCCCACTCTGGATGTCGATTTTTTTTTTTGTCTTGCGATGTATTGCACCTCCTTCCAGAGCTCCAGGAAGATTAGGAAGCAGAAGGTACCTTCCAGGCTGGCATTACCTGCTGCTGTTCCTGGAAGTGTTGAATAGCAAGTCCTTGTTTTGAGAGGTGGGGACTTGCCAAAGTGCCCGGGACCAGAAGGAGAATCTCTTGTATCCTTGAGCGTGCATCACAACTAGTTCTCTTTCCTTTTCCCAGGGACAGTTGGTCAGAGCAGCCTCAAATTCCTCTTGCTGAATCCAGCTGTCCACTTTGCCAAGGTGGTGGAAGAATGCCGTGCTGTAATCATTGCTGGGGGCACCATGCAGCCGGTGAGGGACTAAGGATGCTATGCTGAGCTCTTGGGAGGTCTCTGGTGTTATCTGCAAGCAGGCATGGGAAGGTAGCAGCTTGGCCCCACTGGGATGTGCTCTTCTCACTTCCCCTGGCATGTGCGGGGAAAAGACCTCTCCTACCTATTCTTTTATGTCCCTGGTACAGTTTCCCTGCATGAGGCTTCGCACTGCCTGTTTATTCAAAAAGTTGTAGGTGTAAGGGCAGGACTGCCTTTGTCAGCCTTTCTTGTCCTCAAAGCAGTACAGGCTGAGGTCATGGTAGGTTGGAACCAGCATGGATAGCGGTCAGAAGACCTTGTAAAACTATCTGACTAAAGGGACAGGGATCCCACAGGGGATCTTTCAGAGAAATCAAGACTTTGGTATTGCTATGGTGGCAGGATCCACCTCTTCAGCTTACTGCCCTCCTCCCGTTGCTTTAGTGCCTAAGAGCAGCGTGTTTGTGTTGTACAGATGCAGCGGGGTGTGTCAGATGTCCCAGTTAGTTACATTTATTCTGTTTCTGGACATGAATATCCTGAAATTTGCCCTTTGTGCTTGTCGAGACAAGGAGGGACAGCGTGTGTGAAGTGCAGGACCCCCTTTTTGGAAGGCCACCATTCCCACTTCGAACCCTTCAGACTGCAGCTCGGAGAGAGGATGCTGTTGCAGTCCAAGCTGCACTCTGTGCAGTGCTTGGCAGTTCTTGTAACGGGTTTTTGGGGCTGGGGAAGTCTGAAACTGGGGCGTGTTGGGCCAAGGGGGGCTGGGTGGTTCGCAGGCAGGGGACCTGCCCTGGGAGTCACAGCAAGGCTCAGCACCACGAGCACTGGAAGGGGCGTCGTCCCGCACCTCCCCGCAGGCCGCCGGCCCCTCTTGGGCCAGCTCGAATCAAGGTCCG
>NW_010533245.1:0-1943 GCF_000687285.1 Phaethon lepturus
TGGTCCCCGGGGCACAGTGTGCCCCTGCCACCGCGCTGCCTGTGGCAGCAGGACTGCATTTCCCTCTCCACGGCTGGGAGCTCCCCACTCCGCAGGACCTGCCATGGCAGATTTGGCTGGAAACAGCAGATTTAACGGGCGGTCACATGCCCCAGCGGGGTGACTGTCATCTGACCGGGACATGGGTGTCAGACAACAGGTGATGGGCCCTGCTGCGCTCCATCTCCCATGCATCGCCAGGTGCTGGACCTCGAGGACCAGACTCTTGGGTCTGGTCTGAGCACCCAGCACTGGCCCGATCTGCGTCCAGCAGCTCCTCTTGTGGGGGAATCCAGAGACCCCAAGCTTTGGTCACATTGGCATCCCAGGCACGCCACCCCCTTCCTTCTCATCGCCCATCCTTCAAGGCTGCAGCAATGAGGAGATTTACCCCTCAAAAATGAAACCAGGGTGTTTTCCTCAGCCTGAGTGTCCTTGCATGACACTTTTTAATCCCTAATTTATTTGCAAATATGTGTGGGCAATTCCCCCAAACCTAATGAACCGAGAGCTGTTCACATGCAGCTCCTTGTCTCTGCACATCCTGCTCTGAACTGGTTTCTGAAGCCTCCAGCAACCACACCAGCTCAGCCCTGGGGTCCTCAAGCCATGGCTTGAGCACACAGTGCAGCCTGATTTTCGCCCAGTCATCCCAGTTTCCCAGCCAGCCCCAGCAGGGATCCGGGTCCCAATCAAAAAGGCGACCCCAAATTTGTCATTGCTGCAGATTCAAAGGCTCCATGCACATCTGAAAGCCCAGGCAGCATCTGGAAACCTCGAGCATGAACTCAGAATGTGTTGTTTTATTAAGAAGAGCTGTGCCAGATCCTGCCCAGCTGCAACCAGATGAGGTATGAGACAGATTTGCAGCCCTTTATTCCCTACAGGAGATTTGGAGACTACTCATCACCATACACGGGCCCAAGGATAAGGTGTTGCAGGGAAAAATTATCCCACGGGTGATGTTCAGGACCCCTAGGCTGACAGGGCAAAGCCAACTCTGTTGTTGGCCACGTCGAAGATGGAGTAATACTGCCGAAGGAAGAGGTTGCCGAGAATCCAGAGCGGCTGGCCGCTGGCAGAGGGCACGTACGTGCTCTCGACCCCAATGGTGCAGATGCCATCGTTCTGTTGGGGGAAAAGGAGCAAATTTCAGTGTCAGTGAGGAGCGCAGGGGATTTATGCTGCCCATGCCTTCACGGCTGCTTTGGCTGGGAGCAGGATTAGACCTTCCGTACAGTCATATACAAAAGCACCTTGAGATCAGGTGCTGGGAAACATGGCACTCAGGCTGCTGGAAGCCCCTGTGTTTGAAAAGGAACTCTGACTTTCTCCCAAGCAAAACAGCCCTATGATGGCAAACACGTCTTGGGAATGATAAATCATACCTACATTTAAGACATAGACAGAGGGAGGCAGCGGTAACTGGGCTCCACTGATGGCAAAGTAGAGGGTGGGCATGCTTGGGATGTTGCTGCAGTCAACGACAAACTGCAAAAGAAGCAAAGAGGGGCAGTGGGGTCAGGACCCCCAGGGCTGGGCACCATCATTCCTCCGGCTCTAACCCCGGCCATGCTCCCTACAGGTCAGCACAGCTCTGACTGTGGCAGGGCTGTGCTGACCAGGGTTTATCATGTTTGGAAGAATTATTTTTGTTTGGCAGCACTGCAAGGGGAGATACACCAACTGCAGTGTCGTTTCAGGTGAGAAGTTTTGCTCCAGAGATGCCAGGAGCCCTCCGTAGCTCAGCATTACCACTCAGATGCATCCTCATCCCACAGGATCAGCCCCTTGTGTGTGCAGGGCATCCTTCCCACCTACCCCATAGTCACTCTCCTCCACACCCAGTGCCTGCAGGAAGGCTGACATGAATTGTCCTGGGATGGTCAGCAGGGATGTCCTGG
>NW_010533245.1:1959-4125 GCF_000687285.1 Phaethon lepturus
CCCCCCCCTCCCCTCCCGCCCTGGCTCCCCCCAGCCGGTGGCCAACGACCCGATGGAGAACCTGGAGAGAGCAGCAGAAAAGGCATCAGAAAAGGCTCCCCTGCTCCAAGACCCCCTCTGAGCCATGGTGCAGCACTTACTCCTCAATACCGATCTTCCAGTACAATTCCTGGACCACAGGAGCCCATAAAACCTCCCCGGAGTACAGCTGGGGGTCAACCCCTCCGAGGATGACTTCCCCACCATAGTTATACGTTGGGTTGCTGGAAAGACACAAAACGAAACCCCGAATCAGGCAGGCTGCTCCGTAGAAAGCAGTGTAGCATACAGGCATGTGGGGAGAACGTGTGGATGGAGAGTGAATGAAGAAAAGGATGGATCCAGGCTGTGTCTATGCAAGAGAGAGACCCGCTGTCAGAGGTCTCACCGTGAGTAATAGAAGCTGAAGATGGGTTCGGTGAGCTGGCTCTGCTGCAGCAGGTTCTGCATCAGCGTGTTGTAACCGCCGATGCCAATACCCGGATAAGCCATGCCCAAAATCCCATCAAAGTCCAGGTAGTAAAAGGGTCTGCTGGGCTCATCCAGGCTCAGGCCGAACTCCTGGTTCCTGATGACGATGTTCTGGATCTAGAGGGAGAGGAAAGATGCTGGGAGATGTCAGTGTTTTGGACACCCCCCTTGACAGCAACATCCCACCAGGGAGTTTCTGGGGAGAGGCAGGGGTGGCCAGCAACATCACGAAGGTAAATCTGCACTGAGAGGTGCTGAGCTGTTCCCCACCACAGGTGGGAGGTGGAGTTGGGAGCAGCCTGGCTCATAGGCTTTGTCCCATCACCCTTATTATTTCGTAAAAACACCCAGAAAAATGGTTTGACTCAGTTAAATAAGTTTAAAATCACACTTTTACTGTGTGCAAGCCTCACAACAGAACGTTTCTTATGTCCTGTAATGACAAAGCTCAGCTCATCGGTGTGAAAAGCAAACAACGCCAAAGATATCCCTTAGCCCAAAGCAATGATGAACAGTCCAGAGGACTCGGGCTGTTCGCTTGCAGATCCCAGTCTCTGAGTAAATTTCTGCTGACACGCCATAAAATCTACATGGGAGGTTCAGGCCCTAATATCCCGAATCAGAAGGTACTTTCACTTACCCCCTAAATTTTTCACTGAATCGAACTGATCACAACCGCAGCCACTTCTTACCCTGATTGCAGCAACGCACCAACACATCAGAAGTCACTTACCGTCACGGTGTCGTACCCTAATGCCACCGACAGGTCACCGAACCCGTAGCTCAGGGTGTAGGACACATCGATGCCCGAGAAGGTGGACGACAGGCTGGTGTTGAACCTGGCATGCATGATTCACTGCATGGAGAGAAGGTCATGGCGCCCAGGGTCACATCCTGCCCGTGGTTCAGCATCCCTGTCCCCACACAGGCAGAAATCCCCGGCAAGGGGCTTCCTAGGGAAGGGACCACCCAAAAGCAGCCCCGCCGGTGTGACCGAGTAGGGAGCAAACACCAAACCCCATCGGCTCGCACTGATTTCCCTGTCATAGCTCCAGCCTGCAGCGCGCAAGGGCTGTCCGAGAGCACCGATGGGTGGGGAGCCCCGGCCCCCCGGCACTGCTGTGTCCCCCGAGGGATGCTCACCGCAGGCTGGAGTCTGGCAGTAGGTGGAGGGCACCCACAGGTTGGCCGAGCCGGTGTCAAAGAGCACCAGGAAATTTTGTGGCGGGGTCCCAATGCTGATCTCCCCGAAATAGAAGGACTGTGAACAAGAGCATGGGCAGATTTCTGTTTCTGCCTGGTTTTTTGAATGAGAGTTTTCAGCTCTCTGCCCTCTGCTAGCTGAGAAACCCAAACTGCTGAGGGGTTGTAGGAAGGGCTCGTAGTCCTTGAGTGCATCCAGGGCAGCTAGAGTACAGAAAGGGGCAACGATTTGCCTATGACAGAACAAAGTCAGCAGCAAGGCCAGGAGTAGTAGATCTGCCCTATAACCATGAAAAACTGATTTTTCTGAGCAAGGAAATCGATTCAGGATAAGATGTGCTGCCTCCCGCTTTCATCTCCCGACATCACCCAGCCCTGGAGCTTTGTAGCCCTGGCTACAAAGACAGCAAAACTCCTGCCCATGCCATGCGCAGCCCCTCGACTTGCGGTGGG
>NW_010533245.1:4152-4633 GCF_000687285.1 Phaethon lepturus
CGTGACGGGTAGGGATCCGATCCCCCGGCTGCAGAGCTTCCCGCAGGCAGGCAGGAAAGGAGGAGGGCATCCCCAAAAACCAGAGCCGCGTGGCTCAGAAGAGGAACAAAAAGCTTTAATACTTACATCCAGGTAGTTTGTTAGCGGTTCGTAAGCCACAGCGTTAGTGAGCTGGTATTTCCTACCGGGATCCCCTTTGAGGTCTTTCAGGAAACCCTCCGGCACCCCATTCTCTCTCATCAGCTCCTGCACGGACCTGCCTTTCCTCAGGGGGATCCTGCACGGGACGGATGGTGCTGAGCAGCCGGGCAGCCCCATCCACGTGTGCACCCCCATGTGCTGAGGGCGAGCCCCGCTCCACGGCCAGACCCTGCACCCTGGCACCCATCCCGGCCCCGGGGCTCACCTCACCACCCCCTCCCCGAGCCGGAGGCAGAGCAGGGCCAGCGCCAGCCACCACATGGCCCCGGGTGCCGGTGGC
>NW_010533245.1:4700-8789 GCF_000687285.1 Phaethon lepturus
CCACGGCAGCTCCTGCACTGCCTCGCCAGGGCAGGGTATATATAGCCAGGAGCCCTGCCCAGACCCTTGCTCCGGACACTCCTGTCCGCTATCGCTGCACCACCCAACACCAACACTTGCGGTGTGTTTATCAACGCAACCGCCCTGATTTTGCCTCCTTACCCGGCTCTTCAGCCGCTGGCAAACTGGCCAGTACCTCTGATACCGACAGCAAGTATGAGACATCCGATAAAAAGCAAAAGTCTGTTGTTATCAAGAAGCTAAAGTGTTTTCTCTTGCCTTCCGCACCAGCTTAATCTTTCCAGAGAACAAAGGCAAAACACACCCTTTATAGCAAATGGAAATTTATGATGCTGGTGGTGTTCTTTTGACCTATCCAGGCAGCCAAGGAAGTGCCATGAAGCAGCAGTCTGTCTTCCATCCAAGTCTGCAAACTGTGTTACATGCAATTCCCTCCACACAGCTAGCAGAAAACAGCAGGGGTGTTTTTCAGCCCAGCTCCAAGCCTCCAGGCACCAATGCGTACCCCCAAAAATGCCTGTCTTTCCCGGCATTTGTCCTTTTGTCATCCTGCCCCTTCTTCCCTCCAGCTCTGCCAATATCCCCAGAGAAGCTGAGATGGGGGCTGGAAACTGCTCACTACAGCAGCCCTGGAAGACATAACAGGCTTTTACCTGCCCAGTTACAACCATTCAGCCATCTCCAAAAGACCCTTTGATTTCCTGCGGTTTATTATCCATGTCAGAGTTACGCCGAGGACGCGTAGGATGCGAGTCACGCCGAGGTCACACGCCTGGTGCATTAGAGGCGATGTCTCCCACACGCTTTGAGTGATGCTGGGCGTACCCAGGCTGGAGAGATGCAGGGGAGCATGTATTTAGGCTCTCATTCGCAGGGGATTTTTAGTCCCAGGAGACCTTTTCCTCCCCTGGGAAGGTGCTACCAGCCAGACAGCCCTGCCAGTCCCTGCCAGGGCACCGGGGACCCATCCTGGTATCTGCTACCCCGAGGATGCTGCTCAGCCTCGTACCCCGAAGCCTGGGCACCCCCCACCTGCAGAAACTCTGCCATGTGCTGCCGGGGAACCGTGATTGTCCCCACGTCCCCATCACCCTGGAAGCCTCATCTGCACTTGCCAGTGGCTTCATCTCCCACGGAAAACCTGAGGAGACAAACATGGGAGGTTTTCTGTGCAAAGCCCTCAGCACAGGAGCTCTGGCTGGACCGAAAGGCCGAGGCTGCTCAGACCCCTCTGCCCGGGGGTCGTCGCTCTGGGCCAGCTCCACCGTAACCACGTGCTTCAACACGTATCGCTTCGAGCACCCGCCACACGCTGTGGTTCTGCTTCCGTTGCGCTGGGACCAAAACCTTTGTCCAGATCTCAGCTGGCCCCGCCGGGATCACCAACATACGCACCCCAGGGAGCAGGCAAAGAGGAGCCAGCGCCGCTCTCCCCGGGGTCGGGCAGGAGCAGCCCCGCTGCCCTTTGCTGTAGGGCACTCGCAGACTCCCCAGTCCCCCTAAGAGTGGGGATGGCCCCCAGCAGAGCCTCGCTGCTCCCGTCGAGCTGCCAGCATTGGACCGGTACTTCGAGCCTGTGGCAGCTCAGGAAAGCCCCCAGCATCCTTCCTCCTCCATCGCATCCTGATGGATCTGCCTTTGCTTGGACAGATCCTGCCAGGAGCAAAGGGAAGAGCAAAGACCAGCAGGGACATGGTCAGCCTTCGCCTGTCCCGTCTTGCCACCGCTGCTGCCAGAGCGGCTTCAGCTTTCAGAAACCTCCCCATTTCATAGGGGAGGAGAAATGCCCTTCCGTGCTATCCACGCTTGCCTAATCTCCGTCCCGCTGTGCTTAGCTTGTGTCAATGTTTTGACACAAAGCACTGAGGAGTTTGTGTCCTTTCTCTGGTGAAATGACAGAGCTATTAATATATCTGCTAAAGAGTTCCAATGATAAAGAGTTTCCGTGCTGGTTTTGGCTGGGATAGAGTTAATTTTCTTCATAGTAGCTGGTAAGGGGCTATGTTTTGGATTTGTGCTGAAAACAGTGTTGATAATACAGGGATGTTTTAGTTACTGCTGAGCAGTGCTTACACAGAGTCAAGGCCTTTTCTGCTTCTCACCCCACCAGCAAGAAGTTGGGAGGGGATGCAGCCAGGACAGCTGACGCCAGCTGACCAAGGGACGTTCCATACTATATGATGTCATGCTCAGCATCTAAAGCTGGGGGGAGAAGAAGGAAGGGGAGTCGTTTGGAGTGATGGCGTTTGTCTTCCTAAGTCACTGTTCTGTGTGACAGAGCCCTGCTTTCCTGGAGACGGCTGAACACCTGCCTGCTGGTGGGAAGTGGTGAATGAATTCCTTTTGCTCTGCTTGTATGTGAGGCTTTTGCTTTCCCTATTGAACTGTCTATCTCAATCCATGAGTTTTCTCACTTTTACCCTTCCGAGTCTCTCCCCCATCCCACTGGGGGTGAGTGAACGAGCGGCTGTGTGGGGCTTAGTTGCCAGCTGGACTGAAACCACGACAGTTTCTAAGAAACAAGCTTTGATCCCAGGAAAGAGCCGTGTTACCTGAGCCTCCCCCAGCCAAGGTGTTCCCGTTCGGCCGATTCCCGATACTCCGGCTGTTGTTTTACCTGACTGAGTAGCCCTGCTTCAGGATTTAGGAGTCATTTGGATGTCATGGCTAACCTAACCTGGCCTCATAGTCCCACTTTGACTTAATCACGGGACTTTGTTAAACCTTATCCAGCTGCCAGGAGGATTAGTGGCTTCTCACACGCACTTCTGATGCGGTTTCCCTCTTGCTGGGCATCAGGACAGAGGCGGGGACCGACTGGCTTTATCCTCAACCGGTCAGAGCGATCGGTTCAGCCCTGCAAGTACCAGCAGCAGCAAAAGATAGGACAGCGTGTCCCTGCGGTCACTCCAAGGTCACCACAAACTGCAAGCAAAGCAATGTCCACCGCCACCGGCTAACTCTGTGTTTGCCTGAGTAGGTGCTGGTGAGCATCTCCCTGACGTGACTCGGCGCAGCCCGGCAGCAAGCAGCGGCTGGAGGAGGACGAAGCCGTTACCACCCCGTTAAGGACTTGCACGGCATTTCCAGACACACGCCGGTGCTTGATGGCACACAGCACAACTGGTTTTTGGGGAATCCCTCAGGGGACTCCTGTCCCCGGGGCTGTGGTTGATGTTTAAGACTGACCCCAGTGACAGTTTTGGTGTCCCAATCCCCTGCACCGCAGCCTGGCACATGGTGCTTCTCACCTGCAAAGCAAAGCTCTTGCAGGAATCAGGCTCAGGACACTCATTCTGGGCTTGTCCCTCGCTGAGGACAAGGAGGACAGAAGCGGGGTGCAGCCAGGCCCTAAAGCAGCAGCTGGGATTTGGGGGACGGCAGCTGCCTGCTTTCCAACGCACAAGGTCTGCAGCCCCCAGCCGAGTCGCACAAGCCTCGCAGAGGGGATGGAGCCCCTCAGTAATTCGCTGTAGATAAAGGTCTTTACCTCAGCGGTCCCACAGCCGCTAAGGAGTCGACAGCGTGTCGTACCCCTTCACAAGAAACATAAATACATCAACTTTAGATTTGAAGCAGCCCAGGGACAGCTTCCCCACCGCTTTCCCCATGCTGACTCTGCAGAAAACTGCCTACGAGTTTATCACGGCGTTCACCTTGCTGGAGAAAGTGTCTGAGACGTGCAACCCAGCAGTCGTCACTCAAACAACTCAGAAGGTCAGAGATAATTTGGGATGTTGGGGTTTATTTGTAACGGGAGACTCTGAGAAGAGACTTACACAGAAATCCCGGAGGTACAGGGAGCCATGCAGGCACGTAAAGGAACGTAAAGGTTCATAGGAACCCCATGGCGCACCAGCAGTGCTGGCTCGGGTGTGTTTGGCCAGGAGAGGGGCTGGATTTTGCTGCTCCACTGCTCTATGCCGAGGGGGCGAAGCCGATGCGGTTGTTAGCTATGTCAAAGATGGTGTAATACTCCTTGAGGAAGACGTCACCCAAGATCCAGAGCGGCTGCCCGTTCTGGGAAGGCACGTAGGTAGCCTCAATCCCCAGAGTGCAGTAGCCATT
>NW_010533245.1:8820-11094 GCF_000687285.1 Phaethon lepturus
GAATAACGGGGAGTCAGAGCCACACACAGGCACCGGGACCCTGCCAGCCGGGCTGCAGGGAGGAGGCACCCGCCCGCACAGGTAGGGAGAGCATCGCTGCTTGTCAAGAAGCACCAGGTCCTTTCCTGGCTCTCAAGGACTCAGCAGGATGAAGCTGCTCAGCTAATACATACGTTCAAGACGTAGGCAGAGGGGTAGAGTGGGAGCTGAGCTCCGTTGATGACGAAGGTGATGGTGGGCATGTTCTGGATCTCATTGCAGTCAACGGCATACTGTGGAGAGAGGGTGAAGAGGAGGTTATGGCTGGAACAGCACCCACCGTGAGAGAAGAGACACCCCTGTGTGCGGGGGTAACATACGCTTCATCCCCTGGCACTGCCACATTGCCTCGTCCTTCCCTGCCGTGCCTGCAGTACCATGTTCTGTAGATGCCACGTGAGTTTTGTGGGACCTGGTCAAGCCCACGGCTTCTGCCTCACTTGCAAGCCTCCCCGCCGCTCTGTGCGCACCTCCCGAGCATCCCCTGCACTTACACCGTAGCTGGTGGGCTGGGCACCCAGGGCCTGAACGAAGCTGTTCATGTATGCCCGGGGCACCGTAAAAAAAAATCCACGATGGCTTGGCAGCCCTGGCTGCACCAGCCGGTCGCCGACTGTCCGATAGCAAACCTGGGAGAACAGGGAGAAGGACGTCACTTTAAGCACCCGCTGGCAACTAAACCTGTCTTGGCTCAATCTCTGAGCCTGGGATGCTCCGGAATGCAGTGCCTAACCCCCACCTTGAGCCCATGCCTGCTGCAATAGCTGCAGCTTCGTCTGGAGGACCGCTGTACCGCCCACGTTACGGGAGCTGCCCGGGTGGATCATGCCCATCACGTAAAACACAACTCACTCGTTAACCGCGACCTGCCAGTAAAGCTCCTGGGTCACCGGCGCCCACGTAATGTCCCCATGGAAGAGCTGAGTGTCAACCCCTCCAAGAATGAGCTCTCCCCCATAGTTGTTGGTGGGTTGGCTGCAAAAACACAGAATTACAGCAGCAGAGATTGGCAAAGCAGTGCGATATGCATGGAATAGCGAGGGACAAACTCGTAAGGAACGTGCATGGGGACAGGCAGAGGGACACCAGTGCACAGAGGACGTGCAGAGGACCCCGGCCGATTTTTACCGAGAGAAGTAGAAGCTGAAGATGGGCTGGGTGAGCTGGTTCTGCTGCAGCATGCCCTGCAGCACAGTGGGCAGCCCTCCCACCGCCAGCGAGGGGTAGGCCATTCCCAGGATCCCATCAAAATCGGCATAGTAGAAAGGCTGGGTCGGCTCGCTCCTGCTGAGCCCGAACTCCTGGTTTGTGACCACAATGCTCTGGATCTGGAGGGGAAGGGGACGCCGGGTCAGCCTGCATGCTTAGGCAAACCCAAAGAGCACGCTGTGAGGTCATAGCTGGTGAAAACATCTCCAGGCAGCTGGGAAAACTAGCAGGAACTGTGATAAAATAACATGAAGACCCCAGCTGGGTAACCGACGGTGGCAATAACCACTTTATGTCGGTTCTGCCCATCCCAGGCTCCGGTTTGCCCAACTCTTGTCTAGACAAGACATGAGATCTGCCCTTAAGCTGTCCCCCAGGCTTCTCCCATTGGGGCACCCAGTTGGCGCTGGGGACACAGCACCCAGGAAGACAAGGAAGGCGCGCGGTGCGCTCACCCTCAGCGTGTCGTAGCCCAGCACCACTGTGAGCGCGACCGTAGGCGATGGTGTAGGACTGGCCGTTGTAGGTGAAGGTGGAGGACTCGTTGGCCTTGAACGTCGCGTGGTTGGCTGCGTGAGAGAGGAAAGAGAGCAAAGCTCCTGGGCACGCGCTCGCCTGGCTGCGGTGGGATTTCACCGCCTGTCGCTCTGCCGTCTGCCGGGATAATGCCTGGGAAAGCTGCTGCCCTGGCAGAGAGCGGGTCGTGAAGAGCGGAACGGGTGTTCCCCTCCCTCACAGTTATCTCTAGGGCAGGGTTTTGCATCCCGGTTTTGCCTGCGTCCCCCTCAAGGGAACAGCTTGTTGCGACCACAACCGCATCAGCTACCCAGCGTGAGCAAAGCCATCAGCAGTTAAATCCCCATCGCCCTCCCGCCGGCGGCAGCGAGTTACATCAGATGAGCTCTGCCGGGGAGCAGGACGTCAGCTCCGCAATTTGTAGCTTTGCTCGTCCCCCCACCCGGCCACGAAAGGTCAGGCACAACCACCGCGATTTCTGCGCTCTGGGGACACCCACGACGGCCGTAG
>NW_010533245.1:11123-11503 GCF_000687285.1 Phaethon lepturus
CTGCCTCTGGGGGCCCCCCACGGCGGCCGTAGCCATTTGCCCATCTTCACGAGCCAGGCACAGAAAGGCAGAGCGCTCCGTATTGCCCAAGCAAGGCACCAGCTGGTACTGGGGAGCGGCTACCCCAGAGCAGCGTGCCAGGGCCGGTTTTGGTCTGGCGTGGCGATTTCCCCAGGCGATCAGACCGCGCCGCGCTGCCGGGCGAGCTCTGCGCAGCGCGGCCGCGGTACTCACAGCACGCCGGGGTCTGGCAGTAGGTGGAGGGCACCCACAGGTTGGAGGATCCGGTGTCGAAGAGCACCAAGAAGTTTTGGGGGGGGGTCCCGATGCTGATCTCCCCGAAGTAGAAGGCCTGCAGGCGAGGGACGGGGGGTCTCCGT
>NW_010533245.1:11527-12493 GCF_000687285.1 Phaethon lepturus
GGCGAGAGACGGGGGATCTCCGTCGGCCACAGGGCCGGGGGACAGAGCAGGCTTTCGCCTCCCAGCCCAGCGCCGGCATCCCAGCGCCGGCATCCCAGCGCTTTGCAAGGTGCCAGGGAATGCCAGGCTCACCCTTGCAAACAGCAAAGCAGGCGGGAACGGACTGAACTCTCACCCTGCTGCTTCTCCCGAAAGAGGTAATATTAAGTATTTATTTCGTTATGCCTTTTGTTACATACAGAAAAGCACGGCTTTAGAAAACTTTTCTAAAGACTAAAATAGAAGCTTAAAAAAGAGTGGGGGAAAAAGCAAACTCTCCCTCCTGGAGGCTCAGGGGCGAACAGATCGCTCCGGCAGCCGGGAAGGCAGAGGGGAAGGGGAGCGTGGTGTACGGCCAGGCAGCGGGCGGGGAACCTGGGGTACTCACATCCAGGTGGTTGGTTATCGGCTCATACACAACATAGTCCTCACTGAAGCGGTATTTCTTAGCTGGATCATACTTCATTTTCCTCAGGTAGTCCTCCAGCACTCCGGCCTCCCTCATTTTCTCCCGTATAGACTTGCCTTTCTTCAGTTTGATTCTGCACAGAGCGGAGCAGGGGGGGGAAACAAACCCAAAATACAGCAGGAAATCAGGAGAAGATTTGGGCATTTTCAAATGATCCATTCTCTGGGCTCCTTTGAACCCTGCACGATGGGAGCCTTCCGCTCGGCTGCCTTGTACCTCCCCGGGGGCTGCCCTCCCAGCGAGGGATGCAGCCTGGACCGGGACCGCGATGGTCCGTGGAGACGCGGGAGGCTCATCAGCATCCTCGGGGACGCAGTGCAGCCCGCGCAGGTTACAACCCGTTGTCCACCCTCTCCCCACCCTTTCTGCCGCCGCAGCCGCTGCACGACACCCACCTCACCAGCCCCTCCGAAAGCTGCAGGCACACCAGGGCCAGGACGAGGCACTTCGGGGCTCAG
>NW_010533245.1:12512-12799 GCF_000687285.1 Phaethon lepturus
GAGCACGGGCCGGACGGGCTGGGCTGCCTGGACTCCCCAGTTTTATACTGGGAAGCAGTGACACCCCCCCCCTTTATCTGCTGACCTCCATTTTCCATTACCACCGCACACCCCCCGGCTTCAAGGGTTTCTTTGTATTTTGGGCCATGAGGATTTTGAAGAGTTTGTGTCCTTAGCGAGGCGCTGGGCTGAGAATAGAGCAACACACGTCTTCGATAGCAAGATCAAAGCGTCACCGTCCGATAAGCGGCCAGCTCTTATCACCGCAGAGAGAGGAGTGACCCCAG
>NW_010533246.1:0-3777 GCF_000687285.1 Phaethon lepturus
GGACGATGCTTCGCCTGCCCGGACACACGGCCTGGGAGGGAGCAGCATGGGGGGAAGAATCTGCAGGCTGCTCAGGCGCTCCCACACAAAGGCTTCTTGCGGACATTTCTGGTTAACTCTGTGGCACCTTCCCGTGTGGTCTTTTTGCCCCTGTGGTAAATCTTTGTTTTGAGATATTAAAAGAATGCAATTATTTCCCAAAGCAGCCAAAACAAAAGCTCTTGCCCAGCTCTGGCATGTGTGAGGACACACCGTATTGATTGAAGAAAGAGATAGCTACAGCATTACTCATCCCCGCGCTCAGACTTGGGTTTTCCCACCACTTCCAGCGGCTCAGGGCAGGGTGACGCCGAGCAGGGGCTCGTGAGCATCTGCAAGGGCTGATCTAATCCAGCACCGGCCCCTCTCTGTGGGCTTTGTGTCCCCGAGCACAGAGGTGGCATAGGACGGAGCTGTGCTACGGCCCAGCACCGCTCTCACCGTGTCATGGCCATGGCGTGTCTCTACGTCAGGATGAGACCCAGGCAGGCATCGCAGTGCCCTGGCTGGTCTGGCAATCTGGGTACTGGAGGACTGAAACTATAAACTGACCCACTGAGGACATTGGCCATGCAGGGTAGCTGTAACAACAGGCTCTTGGAGACGGCCATGCACCAGAGTCCCGCTCATCCGTGGCTGTGACCTGCCTCGGTGCTGGAAGGAACTGCATGTTAGATACCGCTTCGATACCGTTAGGACACGGGTATCTTGTACGGCCAGAATTTTATTGCCAGTGGCCATGTGGCACCTCTGTTCCTCACGAGATGTCAGGGATGAACAACTTCTTGCAGCTTCAGACTGGTCCTGCATCCTTTCCACCCTCAAACCTGCCCCCAAGCTAAACACACCGTAACCCATGGGCAAATCTCTCTCCTCATTTTAAAAATACTCATCTCGCACCAGTGTGTGAGGGGAGATGTCCAAAGATACTGTGAGTTGCAATAATGAATTATTAACTGTGCAGTAACAGGAGCCGCGTTTCAATCTGCAAGTGGCCAGCAGGGCCTATAGGGAAGATAAACAAGGCGTAGATGAGATTAACTAAACTGCTGTAATTTCAATGTCAAAGTAAACAGATAGGATCCTGTTCAGGCACAGCCCAGAGATTGCAGAAGAGCTGAAGGGGGAAGGTACGAACCTACCTCATTGCAGCAAACGAAGCCATTTCACTTGACTAAGGTGAAAGCATCTGTGTCTCCCGGACACTGCAAGCCCGTAGAGTAACGCTATTGACAGCCGTGGGATCGCTCGTGGTTTAGCCCACCAATCCAAGAAAGCACCTGAGCACGCATCTAACTTTAAGCACATGTTTAATACTCCTGTTGATTTATGAGGATGCTTTCCAGAGGCTTTCCCCGTAAGGTAAGGAAGCAGAGCCTTGGGTAGCTTCTCTCTCTGTTTCTACCAGATAAATTCTTTTCTGCAATTTTCTGTGTTGTCGCTGATACGTAGGCTTAGGTATGCTTTTGTTCTAGTCTGGCTCAGGAAGCCTATTTTAATGGAAATGTCAAGGGACACAGATCTAAGTCCGCTGGAATCCACTGATAAGGATCCTCTATTGTAACAGCATTGCTACTGCTTTCTCGGCAGTGGGGAAATCCACTAAAATTCCCCCTGCCTCCCCCAGCTGCAGCCTTGGAAATCCTGAACCGGGCTTCTCCAGCGCAGCCCTTTGTACCACAGGCCTCAGTGCCTGTCCGCTAACACCGACATGAAAGTCAACAAGGAATTTGGCTCGATGTCAGGTAAACCTGCTCAAAGCTAGCCTAATCAACTCGATTCTTTGTCGTAACGGAAGTTCTATTTACTTGCAGGCTCCTAACTTCATCGTTATTTCTTTCTTATTTTAAAATAAATGCTACAGCATTACCTCAGTGCTAAAACATCCACATCCTGGTCAAAACCTGCGGCTCCGCCGTTGGACTCAGTGACAGCAGGCTCTGTTCACCTCTGCTCGTGGACTGGTAAAGGAATAAACTTTCCCCAGAAGACATACTTACATCAGTGAGCCCTCTAAGAGGGAAAGGAAGAGCTCTGCGAGGCATTAAAATGCCAAAGACAACAAAAAGTTTAATGATGACCTCTCGTTAGTGGTCTTCCAGGCTGGCAGCATTCCTCACCTGCTGCTGGGTAGTGCTCAGGCAGGTGTGAAACCCATTCCTCCTCTGGAAACACTGAGGAAACTGGTTTTTGCTCTGATCCTCCCAATTGGGTGCCCCATCCATCAGCAGAAGAAGGGAAACGCATTAGCGCCAATAGGAGCCTTTTGAAAAGTAATTTATGGCCTATCACATCTAATGATTACCGCAGAGGCCACCTCTACACCCCACTTCCACTGCAGCTGTGGATTACACCAGCCTGCAGACTCCATCCACCCACCCATCCGCCCGCTCAGGATGTACATCTGCTCTGGGTAAAGCCCAGCTCCTTTTTCCCAGCTTGATAACTACTCGGTGGGCAGATTTTGTACCCAGGCTAGTCATTTTTTTTTAAGCATCATTTTGCAAAACTCCACTAGCCTGATAATGTTTGCACCACGGTGCTCGGGTTCTGCCATGCCTCCTCATCGCTGCCCGTGCAGGCAGGGGCACGGCCAGGAGAGCAGAAGAACCCTGCTGCGGGGAGCTGCGGGGATAAGGGATGTGCCGCAGCCGAGGGTGGATCACGGCCGGAGAAAGCAGAAATATGGCCTCACTCAGCTGAACAGAATAGAAAAAAAACATCGCTCTTCGATGCGGCTCCACATGGAGAAACGTGAGGGTTGGCATCCCGGTCCCAGGACCTCACCTCCCGGCCGCTGGTGCGGGGCGAGGCACCCCGGGTCAGCGACACGCACCTCCTTTAATCACTAGATTTACGAGCGTTTTAGTCCAAACTGCGATGAACCCAGGAACCAGCTGCTTCAAAATATCAACTTGTCTTCTTTGGATTTTTAATCATCATGTTATGAGGTGATAACATGATCTTTGTTATTGTACAGTATTTACATTAGAAATTGCTAAAGACGGATAAAAGAGATGTGCAGTGTTCTGAATTACACTTTAATCTAAAAGTGTGTTGAATAAAAGCCAAAATGGCAACCCCCCCATCCAATGCAAGCCCTGTACTTCAACCACTACAATGTATGTTAACCCCTATGGCTGAAGCCCCCACTTACAACCAGCAAACCCCAGACAAGGGGGGGCAAGGGCTGAGCAGGGACTCACACACGGTTTTCTCCTATACTGGTGAGTTTGGAGCAATTCTCCAGACTTCGCTTTCCTCTTGCGCACACGCCGACGGCTCGCTCTAACACCCGGTTAGTGGGAGGTTGGTGCACACACCAGCAATCGCAAGTTACCCACACCAAGGAGAGAAAATACTATCTACATAATAAATAAAATACATCATTATATATATATAATTCTTCTATTACACCATCTCATCCAGGGTTCCCCTACCGCAGATCAAACAGATTGCACAAATGAAATGACCCAGGACGCCCTGCGACACGCTCCCCGGCGCTGGAAGGTCACGGTGGGGAAGGTTACAGCCTGCAGCAGCACGTGGGGCTGCAGAAGCGCCGAGGCATTTATTAAAAAAAAAATAAATAAGCAAACTCTCCAAAAAAAGCTGTAGCTTTTATTGTCAGGGCAGGAAGCGTCTGCGTTTCAGGGGAGTGACTTGACATCCGTTACAGCGCTGACGGATGCTGATGGAGCAGGTTTGTCTGCTGGCAGCGAGAGGGGCCGGGGCTGG
>NW_010533246.1:3863-9547 GCF_000687285.1 Phaethon lepturus
GCACAGCCAGCCGTGGTGCACGGTGACGGCCGTGACAGAGGTGTCCTAGTGCTTCCCAGTGCCACCGCAGCTCCGGCAGCACGGAGGAGCTCTATTCCCAGCTATCTGAGACAAAGAGAAATTCATCACTGAAGCTGTACAACAGCGTTCACACACAACTGCGCTGGGTCTCCTTTGGGGAAGGGCTGGCTGGCTGATGGCCAAAGGGCAGCACTGGCCCCAAAGAGCATCTTCCCCCGAGGGCCAGGACCGTGCACTGCTGCGCCGGTACTGAAAAGCCTGGCTTTCCGCAAACGCGACTTCGAGTACCGGGAGTTCAGGCGAGGACACGGCAGCAGCCAGCTCCGGGATTTGCTGAGCCCCATTAGGTAGCTGGAAAACTACAAGAGCTCAGCTGGGTTTCGGGTAAAGCGCGCAGAGAGCAGGCTGCGACTGCCGAGAAGGGCGGGGGGCGGAGGGCTCCCGCGGAACCCGGGGGCTGGCTGGTCACAAGGACCCGTAGCCCTTTGCAGCTCCCCAGAGACAGGAGGAACGGGCTGACAGATCTACTGAAGATGGGTAAGACAGAATGCCGCAACGCACCGTCCAAAGCACTTGCTGCGCTGAAATGTGACCCTATTTCAATGCAAGTCTCGGAGCGCGAATACGTATATTAAAAAAAAAAAAAAATAGCGCAAACAAATACAACTGCCAATCCTTTCTCAAGATTGCTGACAGCAATTCTCCAAGGCAGCTCAAATTTACTACGTATTTTGGAAAGAAAGCTGGGTTGAAACCCAGTTATTCTATATTTGTTTGTTTTATTTCTAAAAGATCCCCTTTGCACCACCATCCACAGTGGCTACAGCCAGTTAAAGGCTAGGTTCAGCAAACGTGCTTTGACATCAACAGGTCTCCTACGCTGGGGTCTAAGCACGCCCCTTAAACACACTATGGAATTGGCACCTAAATTGGTTTTCCATGTCAGACAACAGACACCAGTATTCCTCACGACGTGAGATGAGGTGGACAGTTCACTGAATTCCCCGCCCTGTTTGTTTTCAGCTGGCGTTGGGAAACCCTGCCGACATGCCAGGGCAGCAGCAGCCCTCTGAGGCCACAGCTTCTCGTCTGCGTGAGCAGGAGAGCCCCCAGCCATGGCAGCAGCCCCTCCGGAGCAGGGCAGGGAGGAACGGCGCAACCCCGGATGGGGTGGCAGGACCTGGCGTGTGCCCGTCGCCCGCTGAGCTGGGGCAACGTGTGAATTCGTGCCCGTACCTGCCTGAGATCTCTTGTAGCAGCTCTGTTTGTCACAGCTGCGGCTCAGACCGCAGTGCCTGCTGGCGATGACAGCGGCCGACAGGTATGTGCTCTTGTAAGACGGGACAAACCCAGCCGTGGGCGCAGCCCGTGGGGTGAGCCTGCAAGCTGCCGGCTCCCCGACCTGCTCACCACGGTGGCAATTTTGCTGGCCGATGTTTGCAGCCTTTACACGCAGCCCCGTGTGCTATCGTACGTGAACCTGGTCCCACAGACTGGGACCAGGTTCTTCCACTGCAGGTCTTCCACTTGAACCAAAATTTAACAAACAAAAAAAGATTATTAGATTATCTTTACCATTTAGATCTACTTCTGAAATCAAATCACAATTTATTTAAATACACATCAATAAAAAAGCGATGACAGGATAGATGTCCTATAAAATATATAGATAAGTCTGTTGTTTGAAAAACAGACCACATTTTCAATTTGTTGTAAATTTAAAAATGGGAATTCAAACAGCACAAAGAATATGAACTTACAATTTTAGAGTTTTTGGCACCACTGAGAGACATTGTGTGAGTAACCACTATAAGCATCAGAGTGAAAATATGAACTACTGGACTTTTTCTTCAATGCTTGCGTACCTCTCAATGTATGTATGTGCCAACTTACACGTGCACCAGCGGTGCAGGGTGTCTGCACACACCGAGCTGTACGGCCGACTACACTAACCCACGCGACTTTCCCCTCCGTGCATCTGTACGTCACAGACACGCTCCCTGCATCTCCTCACAGCACGGGGGATCTCCGTTCCATGCCCAAGGCTGAACAGCCAAACCATTCCGGAGAAGAGAGGGGTTTGTCGCCGCCCCTCGCCCCAAGAAGTGGCCGTCTGCCCCACGCAGCCGCCGAAGCTCAGCCACCACCGCTGGCCATTCCCATCAAAGACCCCGTTCCATGGAGCTGGTTTGATCACTGGGTTCAACCTCCCAGCCGAGGCTTTACCTTGTTCCTCCAGGCACAACGGGATCCATCAAGTATCAGTTTCAAAGATGGAAGCACTTGGCATCACCTGCTGAAAAGTGTATGCAACGCGCGTCTGGGGAAAGAAACTCTGCAGCTATCTAACCAGCGGAGATTCGCTGTGGAGCTCAGGGAGCTGCAGCAGTGGGAGCAAGAGCAGGATTCAACCACACAGACATTTCCTTGACTGACACTGTGCAGCAGCATCAGAGACGATTTGCCTGGGGGACTCGAGAGGAGAACTTG
Source organism: Phaethon lepturus (assembly GCF_000687285.1). Classification (NCBI taxonomy): domain Eukaryota; kingdom Metazoa; phylum Chordata; class Aves; order Phaethontiformes; family Phaethontidae; genus Phaethon; species Phaethon lepturus. Next base: position 6,375 of record NW_010533246.1, read on the forward strand.
GCTCTGTCATAGCTACTGCAAGGTGCTTGGACTCAGCGGCACTGCCTGTTCATGGAACGGAATGCTGGAGGAGATGTGTAACATCCTTTTCACATCAAGTTATTTGCTGGATCCTTACGCTATTAGCCAGGATCCCTGCACAAACCAAAACGGCATTTTGGAGGCAGCCTGCCACCCCCCCAGCATGGTCCAGCACCCCCTGGGCAGGGCAGGCCCCCGGCTGCAGCAGGATGCGGGCCGGGAGGTGTCGGTCCAGCCTGGGCTCAGCCATCTGCCGTTCAGAGCACTGGGAGAACAGGAGCCCGTCCAGCACCGCTCAGCCCAAACACGTGTAGCCCCGCTTAAAAACAACCAAGCCCACACAAACAGTCAGGGTGCGTCTGGTTCACCTCCCTGCTCCCCAGCCTTGGCTCCTGCTCCCGTCTCCATCACCTGGAGGGCAGGCATAGCCCTTTTGTTTCAAACAAAAGCAGCTTATGTCCTGCAGCCTCCTATTTCCCACAGAGGTAGGAGCAACGCAGAGAACGGCAGGATTCAGCTGTGAGAACCATCAGCGGAGAGACTTAATCCCCCAACTCATGTCTGCCAGCATGCTGGAACTAGTGCATGCCACCATCAAGCCCATGGAGGTAATGGGAAAGCTTGGAGGATTTCCCCTGTTCCTGGAGGGGATCTCAGCCCGCTAGAAGGGATTTCCCACGAGCCGAGAGGAGCCAGGGAAGGGCTCCCGGTTCTCAAAGGAGGCTGGGTGGCTGGCAAGAAGGTGGCTGTTGCTGGAGTCCCACAGTACCTCCTTCCAGTCTTCGATGAGCCTAGAAGCAACTTTAAATAACCTGGTGCTGCCTAACAGCTCACTGCTGATTGCTGGGCACCCATCACCCCCACGAGAGGGATGCCCGTGGTCCGAAGGAGATCCATGGATGAGCCCCCAGAGAAGACCAGCAACAGCAGGGGAGCCCGGGAGGGGTTGGGCGCTCAGGAACGGCATTGACCGAGCCATTTTTGGGGTGCAGTGCAAGCGCTGTGAATGGGACTCATGCTTTAGGTTGCTTTTGCTTGGGGCCATTAACACCGCATACGTGGACATCTGGGACGGACACTCAAATAGCCCCCACAGGGCAAGGGGCCGCAAGGTACCCTGTGCTTTGAATCGTGGGTTGATTTCTGGCCTCTGCAGCAATCTCATTAAATCTCTAAATTAATTAGCAGAGCTCCTCCAGCCTCACCTTGGCTGCTCTGCCACACCAGCAGAACAGCTCAGAAGCATGCTTAAGAAAAGTTTGAAATCTTTTCTTGAAATAATTAAAGACAATTGATTCGAAAACACAGCCAGGTTCCTGCAGTGGGGGTCAGGCGCCGGCAGGAGGTCCCTTAGCCACAGCAGGGACCAGGGTGAACTCCAGCCACCGAAAGCCAGATCAGAGGGGCCGTACTGAGGCCGTGGGCTCCCACTAGCAGAGCCCAGCACGGGGACAGAGACTAGACTACCCTCCTAAGCCTAGCTTTTGCCACTGACCACGTAATTATGGATACGACTCTTCTCACCTTCCTGCTGCCTGGTTAACCATTCTGTGTTTGCTAAGCCATTTATGATCTGCTGGTAAAAAGCAAACAACGTTATTACTAGGGAAAGTGCTTCCATTCTTCAGGTACAGAGGCCTCCGAGTGGGTGTTATCTGGAACCACGCTGCAGTGGAGGCATGCTGGAAGTGTCTGAAGTCTCGGCAGCTACCTTTCCCGGCAGATTTTGGGGAGAAGCCAGCAGGCAGAGTGTGCTGCAGGTCACAGCGAGAGCTCACGGCTGCTCAGGAAGACCCCAGCCCCTGAAATCAGGGTAAACATGGAAACAAGCTCCCAGGAGAGCTGCTCAGGGTGGGAACTATGCCTAGAAAAGTCTAAATGAGATCTTGGTGTAAAGCTTTTGTAAAATTTTGGCTCTGCATAGCACCACCATGGGGAAAAGCACCCCCAGCCAGGAGCACCCCACGCCGCAGAGCGACCTGCCGCTGGCCGGGGACACGGTGGCTCTGGGGACGCATCAGGGATCCTGTTCGGTGACAAGAGGTTTCACTACAAAGGCAGCTGACCCAGACCTGCTTCTTGCTACACTGCGACTCGGAGAGCTCCTCTTTCTCTCCCTCTCTAAATGCTGGGCACATCCCCAGCTTTGATTACTGACCGTCTCCCCCCAGCCCTGTCCCCAGTCCCTGACATCTCTTCATTAAGTCCTAGAGCGGGTTTATTCCCATGACGCTGCTTTGTCTGTCCCTCTCTTCAGCCTTTCTAGAGGGCGAAAGCAAAGGATCAGCCCCCAGCTGTGCTGCAGCCAGACAAAGGCAGCAGATTCCTCCTCCCCTTGCCCCAGCTTAACAAAGCCAGCGCAGCAGCACTGAACCCTGAGCCTCGACCAGCGTGGCCTCGCTGCAATTCTCAGGGCTAATGAGAAAGCAAGAGCAGAGGAGCATCAGGCTGTGCTGTGTGTGGGAAAGGTTCCTTAAGGACAAAGGAAAACACTTCATTAATAGCCAGAGACTCTCGGCTGTGCAGAGGCGGCTGAAATAGAGATCTGCTGTGCTGGGGTTTGTTCTAGAAGAGGAGAAGGCTCCCTCTCTCCCTCCAAGCCTCCTCCAATTTTTGCAGTTCAAAGTGATGTTTTATGAGCCTTCTGGGGTCAGGAGGCAGCACCCCCAGGGCTGCACACGCAGCAAGGGGTGCTCTTAGCACCTTCCCTCAGCTTTGCTACACCCAGCAGACCTTTAAGCATCCAGGGATGCTGTTGGACCGAAATGCCTGGCCCCGCTCACCGTTCCCTTGCAGCCTCACCCTGGAGCTCTCCCCAGCCGCACTTGGTCAAGGTTGTCTCAGCTGGGCTCCGAGCTCCTCGCCGCGGGCCTGGAGCAGAACCCCGCGCCGCTGCGGGCAGCTCCTCCACCCCAGCCGGAGCTGCGCGTCCGCGCCAGGGGCAGAGCTCCCTTGCGCAGCCAGGTACTTGCATTTATACAACCTCCCAAAATACGGTGCCTAAACGAAGTATCAGGACCACAGACAGGAACATGAGAGGGGCTGGGGACAGACACCGTTACGCCTACGCAGGGAGCCGGAGACAAGCAGGAGGGATGTAAATAATTAGCGAGCAGGTTGTTACGCGCAGGGCCGGTGCCTTTCCCCTTTCA
>NW_010533247.1:0-455 GCF_000687285.1 Phaethon lepturus
CGCCGGCGTGGGGCGGGTGATGCGCGCAGAGCCCGGCGCTGGCTGTGCCGAGCCCCTAAGCTCTTTGCCGTGCTCCAGATCAGCCGCGGTTCAATCTGTTTGCAAAGCTGTACGGAGTGTTTATGCAGCGGGGACTGGTCCAGGGGATTAGGGGAAACGCTCCCCCGGCATCTGCTCGGTCCAGCCGCGGCCAGTGCCGGAGCATCCCTCACCTTGGAGGTCCATCCTGGCTCTCCCAGCCTTCCCCATCCCCGTGGGTCCAGGGAGCGCGCTGGTTCCAAAGGTGCTGTGTGGCCTCCGGGCACCCAAAGGGATTTTGCTGCTGGCAAAGGGTCCTGCTCACAGCAGGGACCCCATGGCCTTACCCTGGTGCTGGTGTGGGTCCTGGTGGGCTGGGCTGACCCCGAGGGGGGCTCAGGGCAACAAGAGGGGCTGTCATGAAGCTGGGAGAGGTG
>NW_010533247.1:625-905 GCF_000687285.1 Phaethon lepturus
AGCCCCCCGCTGGCGTCCAGAGCCGAGCCAGAGCGTGGTGACCGTGCAGGGAGAAGGGGACGTAGATGTCACCAGCAGCTGAGCCTGACCCCGGCTGGGCTCGCAGGGAGTGGTGGCCAGGGTGCGGGAGGACCGTGGGCTCCGTACGGAGGATGCCAGATGCAGCCCTTCAGCGTTCTCCCATCATCTGCCCTGGTCTGGAAGCCTCAGAGGTCATGTTTGGGGGACGTTCCTGGGGTGTCACTCGGACCCGAGGCCTGACGCTCCAGCAGAGTGGACG
>NW_010533248.1:0-488 GCF_000687285.1 Phaethon lepturus
CCACGCGCCCGCCTGCTGCCGCCCGCGGCTTATCCCACCCCGCCTGCCCCAAAGCCTTCCCGAGAGCCCCAAACCTTCCCCCGAACGGGGCTGCTTGGCAGCAACACGGGTTTTCCCAGCTCTTGCCCCATCATGCCAAAGCACACTTCAAGAGACCTGACGGCAAGCAAGCGCGCGCTCACGACATCAGCCAAGTGCAAGCGTGCCGAAGGGTTCCTCTGCCCTGCACTCACCTACTCGCAATCTCTGCATCCAGAGGCTGCGACTGCAAGAGGAGCCAAGAGACGCACATACAGACAGAAAGGGATGGACAGACAGGACTCCATTTGATGCTTTCAGTGCTGGCTTGTCCGAGGGCACTGAGAAAGCAGTACAGCCATCTTGTGACTTAAAAAAAGCCCAAGCCTGGCAATTATTTACATAGGCAAGATTTCAGGATATAGGGTTTTTTCCCCTCCTAAAAGACTAATCAGAAAAAAAACAGGTTT
>NW_010533248.1:606-2851 GCF_000687285.1 Phaethon lepturus
CAAGTTGAAAGTCTTACTTTAATTTTATTCTGAAAATTTAAGCATGCCGCAGAGCGTTCTGGGGGCCCGACAACAGTCCAGCATCACAAGCTGCTCCGGTATTTCCTAGAAAAACCTGCAACCGAGTCACCGGTAAACACTCCTCATGAGAAGGCTTAGAGGGCTCAGCGGAGAGCCAGGCTCTCCAGGACAAGCACTGCCTGAGATGCTGCCGGACAGTCCCTGCCCCGAAAGCATCCGGCCTGCAGGAGTCAGGATGGAGGATGAAAAAACTAAGGCATAGAAAAGGGATACAACTCGCTCAAAGACTTTGGAAAAAGTCAAGGGCAAGCCAAGAACAAAGCATCAGGCTGGGAGATCCAGTTACGAGACAACGCAGCCTAATTACAGCCTGGCTCTTGCCGGTTTTTAAGAGCGAAATACAAGCCTATGTGCTCCGCAGGCTGAACCGGCCAGGCCAGCGCTGGGGACGGCAGCTCTGGGGCACAGACCCCCCCAGAGAAGGCCCTCAGCCCCACTGCAAAGAGTTTTGCAGAAAGGCTCTGGGCAAGAGCTGAAGCATTTCTCCCCCGGCTTCCCATGCCCTCAGCACGCACTGGGCACGGGCTACGGCAGCAGCACAAAGTGCTCAAGCGCGCGGCAAGCTCAGCCCTTCGAGGAGGTGCCCGAAGACAGCGCGGACATGACCTGCCTGCCCCACCACGCTCCACCGGTCCCATCCCCCAGCTCCCCTAGATGCAGAGCAGAGACCCAAGCCACGTCACCCACCCCTGCCGAGGGGAAACAGCCCAGTAACTAAAGCACAGGATGAGGTAGGACCCTGGGGACGATGTCCCAGGTGGGTCCCTGCGTGCAGCTCTGTGCAAACACCTAGACTAGGAAGACCCCTGCCAGTTGCAAACACACCTCTGGCCATGAAAACTGCATCTCTTCTCTTCATCCTCTCCTTCCTACTCTCACCCAGCCCAAAATCCAGCTCCGTGGCAGGCTGGGGGCACACCGGAGGCCCATGGCACCCATCTGAGCCCCCTGGGTGCACACCGGAGTCCCATGGCACCCATCTGAGCCCCCGCAACCCGCGCAGCACACTCCCCAAGGCAGCCGGGATGAGAAGCCTTAGCTGCAAGGGTCATTTAATATTTTATGCATCTTCCTCTTATTTCTAAGAAACATTTTCGTTACTCCCCACCTCCCTACTTTTCCTCTTTTCAGAGTAGCCTTACACCTGTTTTCAGGAGGTCAGGACATCTTGGGGCTGCTGGATGGGTGCTGCCCCCCATGTCACCTCCAATGGGAGCAGAAGCAAAGGGATGCCCATGCCCTCCACACTGCCGGGGTGGCTGCTCAGCCTGGGGATTTTCAAGCTGTTTTGCAGAGGGAGAGATGGCTGGATAAAGCACCGAAGCTGTAGTCCTTCTGCCTGCAGCTCGGGAACGGACACCGAGAGGTCTGTGGTCACTCTCAAAATCCAGACGGCCTCACCGGGATCCCCTTCCAGGGACCGGCAGCAAAGCCATGCAGCCCCTGAGTTCATCCTCATCCTTCAAGGGTGCCAAGTTATGCCTTGGGCTCCTGGGGGGAGAAAAAAAAAAAAAATCAATCTTCTTATCAGCATGGTGCAACAAGTCCTTCCAGGAAGGTGCAGGGAACTTGCTCAGCTGCCCTCCTCAGGGCTCTGAGAGGGTCTCGAAGCAGAGCCAAGGCTTGCACAGCAGAGCAGCAGTCAGGATTACGGATGGATGGTGTCCAGCAACTCCCAGTTCAGGGGGACTCCCCTCCTCCTGACAAGTTTTCCAGCAGGACAGAAACAGGCTGCAAGTCTCCGGGCCTGGACGCTGGAGAGGAACAGCAGTGACAGGAAATCCCAAACCAGAGGAAAATGCAGCTTGTTCTGGGTCAAATGCGGAGGAGGAAGCAGAGGCGCAGGGAGAGGAAAGCCCTTTCCAGAAGAGCAGCCCGAGAGGTCAAGTCTGTACAAGGCTCCTGGGAACTCTCAATGCTTCAATTTTGATGCTGAAGATCAAAACCTCAGAGATGATCAGGAGCTGGACCCCCAAAACCTCTGTGGTCCTTCCCAAAACAGGCTCAAAGGACGATTAGCCAAAGACTCTGAAGTGGAGCGGTCCCAATGGCGTGCGGGACCAGCTGCCACCATCTCCCATTGCTGCATGGACGAAAAAGAAACCCATCCCGGGCACAGCGGACATCACCTTTACTTTGGAGCGGGTGGCCGAGGCTGGCAGCC
>NW_010533248.1:3147-7835 GCF_000687285.1 Phaethon lepturus
GAGCCTCCCTGGCGGCTGCGGGGACGCAGAGGCCACTGTGCCGGGGGGGGGGAGCTGGGGCTGTGCTGTGTGCCCTGAATCAGCCCGCCCTCCGCAGCATCGCGCTGAGCCTGCCGATGGTTGAATCGCTCCCGGGACTTGTGCCGGGTTCAGCACGCTCCCACACCTGCTCCGGGCACGCAGGGAAAAGGGTAAAATGGCTCACCTGAGCCGCACATGGCACGTGCCTCGCTCCACGCAGGGCAATCAGCACCCCAGGCACCCTGCAAGAGCCAGCACAAAGCTGCATCCCCTCCTGCCGAAATCCAGCCGGGACAGGGGAGGAAGAGGCAGCCCCGACTGCCCAGCACGCTGGGGGTTAAGGGGCTTTGAGGTGCTGCACCCAGCTGCAGGCAGGGAGCAGGCAGGACAGGGCTTAAGGGTCCCTTCAGAAATCCCTGGGCAAAGAGAACGCTGTACTAACAGGGATACCAGGTTACATCTCAACCACCACCATCTTAGAGCCCCGAACAGAAACAGCCACATACAAATACCACCAATATACCTGGGAAAAACAGATTTCCTTCTTGCTTTATTTATCAGACAGGCAAGCGATTCTCCGCACACAGAGAGGGGTGGGAGAGCAGGAACACCTCCCTGAGACACCCTCTCCCAGCTCCAAAAACGTATTCATTATCACCAGGCGGCTTCTGGCAGGGCAGAGAGATCGCTCTCCGATTAGAGATGTTTATCAGGAAGCTATAATGAAGGTGGGACACTGACACCATGATGAATATTATATTTCAGGAAAATTTAAATTAAATGATCCATCATGCCCAGCAGAAGATCAGCAACACCTTCTGCCAAGCGCTCACACTGAGCGGAGCGGCTCCGCAACAGAGGCTCCGCTTCAGAGACCTGCAATCACCTTGGCTCGCCGCTCCGGAGGAGAACCAGCGGCGACAGATAACGAGAAGCGCTTCGTATTTCCAAGCGTACGTAGCAAAAGCAGCCACGCTAACTGGCTCGCTTGCCAGCACGCCGCAGCGGCGAGATATCCCACTCACACAAGCTCCTCCGAGCATCGGGACAACCCCGGTTTCATTTACTCAAGCAAGTTCAGGTCCCGGCGTTCAGCACCCCCAGAAATAAAGCGCCCTCGGAAACAGGACGTCGTTCATGCAGGATGCAGAGGGGAAGGGTTACAGAGCGGCTTTTCCCTTAAGTGAAATATTGCCGCCGGCTCAATGGAAGCAGGAGGTTCGTCCCTCCTGGGAGGAAGCTATCAGAAACCACTCTCCCTCGGAACGCGGCTAGCCCACGTTTCGCTATCTGTTGCATTTCGCAATCAGGCAAAACACTGGAAGAGCGCAAGACGACGTTAAAAAGCGAGAGCGGGTGCAGCAGCGCGCAGGGCAGGGACATCAGAAATGCTACAAGCTGCTGCAATCCGGACACAAATGCATTACACATTCATCTGAATTTTAAATACAGAGCATTATGACTGGCATCCTCACAACTGCCACAGCAGCCTCGGCACTACAGCTTTTATGGTAATTCACAGGGAGTTACCCACAAGGCACTGCAGAGATTTTCTTGGCAGCCATCCTAAACTAATCTTTATAGGTTAGTGTACAGTTATACATAAATGTTTAAGAAAAATGAAATGGCGACTCAGAGGGAAGGAGCCGACCAGGAGGTTTCTGCGTCGCGCCACTCTCAGCGTGTGACGGTCCAGCACAAAATGCCGCGGGGACAAGGTTTGCACCGCTGCCAGACACCCCACGCCAGGGACCGGAGGACAGACACACCAGTGGGTTCATGAACTGGTTTGCACTGGGCAAACTCCATGCAGTGGCCGCTACGATGCACAGCCCTCTGCATGGCTCCTGTGCCGGTGCCTCTGGGTTTCCTCCTGCTCTTTGCAGGGTGTCCAGCTCAACTAGGTCACGCCTGGCCAGGAGACCATCATCACCCTGCCTGCCCCCACGTGGCCCGTCGGGTCCTGCCTGCAGGTATGGGTGCTGGGCTGCGGTGCTCAGCACCCATCTTCCCCGTCACCCAAGTTGCCCAGGGGGGTCGGGCGCAGCAGCCAGCTGCCTGGAGGGGACAGGAGCAATCCCAGGGGACAACAATTTGGTGGTGGAAATCAAGAGCATCCTGAGAAACACCTCTGATGTGCTTCAACACCAAATTCTCACTGTCACCATCCCTGCCCGCCCAGGGCCACCCCTCTGCCCCGGCCACGTCCCCTCCTGCTAGGAGGAAAGGAGGGTTTGGCCCCTGCCTGCCTCCCCCACCTCAGAGGTGCCAGCGGGACACGGCTCTGCCCATCACCTTTGCTTTCCGCACATCCTGAGCCGCGCTGGTCGGGGGTGACACGGGAACTTCATGCAGCAACTGGAAACTGCTGCTCAGCTTCCGACTCCCCTTCCCAGCCGACGGGGGGAAGGAGTCAAAGCCGCTGGCAGCGAGCGACAGCGACGCGCAGTAAACAAAGGACAGAAGCAGCCGGAGCGAAACCTTGATCGGTGCAAGCCAGAAGCAGCACCCATCGATGTTTCACAAGAAGCAGAGCCAACACTTGATGATATCAGAGCTGAAGTTTCATTTAAAAAAAAAAAATACCCAATTCCTGCAGATTTTGCATCTTACACACACGCGTGCATTTGCAGCATGGCAAGCAGGTAGCCTGTCCATCTCTGCTGTCTTCACAAAAGCAAAATGGAGGGAAGCACGATCAAGGCTTTTAAGAAAAGAACCTTTGAGGTTTAGATCATCTGTTTGGATACAGGAACACCACGAAGAAGAAAACGATTAAGCAACAGCTCAGAGGGAGAGACGGCGAGATACGACTCAAGCACCACAAAGAGACGACGCATTGAATTTCAGACGAGGCTGCTGTTTTCCCCGAGATGGAATTACTGCATTTTGAGAAGCCACGCAGAAACCAGCACACCATGCCCTCCGTCTCCTTCCCACTATTTGCAGTCCCGGCTCAGAGGCTGCAAGCAAGAGAGATCAAGAGCACTTTGCCTCCAGCCTTGTGTCTCCTGCACCCAGTGCACGTGGTGACCCCGCGTAACTCTGCATCGCATCACGTGTTCACTGCCTGCAAACAAGGCGGGGGAATAAAGCCTGAAAGCAGCATTAGATAAAGTTCAGGCATTTCCGAAGTTAGGATCTGGTGTATCTCAGCTCATCCCCGGATCGGGCGCGTAAATCCACCACCTCCCAGGAACGCAGCAGCAAGCGCCAAAGAGAACGAATCATTCCTCAAGTCTGAGTAGAGCAGCTTACCCGTTGTGCTCTTAAGTCGAGCTTAGAGGAAACTCGGCACTCAAAAGCGGGACACCCAATGCTTTCCCACCTTCATGCCCCTGCAGACCACGTCCGAGATGCCCCAAGACCAAAGTGGGAAAGGCAGTGGGAAAGGCAGGACCTCCAGGCGTTGTGCTCCCCACGTAGGGACTCACACGCGAACGCTTCACTACTCAAACCCCAGCGGGCTTAAAAATCCTCCCCTGGAGAAAGAGACCCTCCTTGTGAAGCCTCCACAGGACACGCCACGCATTGCAAACCGTGGCTGCAGCCGAACCAGCCGTCATCCCCATCTCCCACCCGCAGCCACGCTGCCCACGAGCTGCCCTCCGCCCTCCCACCTTCCGAACCGCGCTGTTAGAAGCCACTCGACCACCGGGTTTCCTCCTCCGTTGGGACATCCCCATTAAGGTGGGGGGTATCCCGGTTTCTTGCGAGGTCCCAGCCAAACTGCAAGCCTCTGGTCTGACGTCAACCAGCACCATACGGAGCAATCGCCTACGAAACGAGGCTGTAAACGATTCAGCTGCTGCTTTGCGAAAACGGCCCTGATGCAGCGGCAGGAGTGAAGACCTCCAGGAGCTGGGCAGAAATGGTCACACGCTTCCTACCCTAAACCATCCCACAGCCCCGATTTAATCTGATTTATGCAAATGTTAAACCAATTTAGGTGTGCACATTGGATGAGTTGCCTGGCCCAGTTTAATTTGATAGGTTTTTAAACCCGTTTAGGCAAACCAAGATCTGCTTTCTAATCTAGAGCAGCTCTTAATTGTGCAAAGGTTGCCAGGGAACTAGAGCACGGACGTTATTACAGATCCTGTTTGTACGACAACACTCAAACTGCAACGGCCCGAGCTGTAATCACGCATGGAGGAGGCCAATGCTGAAAATCCCGTCCCTCTCTGGGCTGGCGATGCCGATGCAAGCAAGGCTCTGACCCCCCGGAGCTGTGCAAAGGCCACCTCAAACCTGAGACGCACAAGGCCAGGTGAGTCCCAAATAGCCCGGGGCCACGGCAGGCTGGCTGGATCGTGATACGGCAAAGCTTCGCTTTTCCAAGGCAGGGGACAGAGGTCCCTGATGGGGCCAGCGAGTCCCAGGGGCAGGGAGAAATGCTAGCATTGGGTCCTGGCGCATCCCCCACCTGCACAAGCTGGGCTATGGTCACCCTCACCACCACCCCTTTGTCTCCAGAGACAGAGCATCCCTAAGCACCTTTGAGGATCTACATCTCCTTTAACGCGTTCGGGTCTGCGTACAGCCCACCCCGCTCTCCTCGCGCCCGCACGTGCTCCCTCCTCACGCCAGGACATCCCCGGGGACACACACACGTACCCATCCGCTCCCTCCGCCTCCTCCCTTGGCGGCTGCTCGCACCCGTGCGT
>NW_010533248.1:7882-9273 GCF_000687285.1 Phaethon lepturus
GGCTTTCAGCGAATAAAAAAAAAAAAAAAAAAACCTTAAAGAAACTCACGCCTCCCAACCAGATCCTTATCAAGTGATGTCAAGAGGGCAACACGGGCTGAAAATTACTTTTTTGGATGATGCTTGGGGCTGTACTAGGACGTGGCCATCTGCGAAGGGCTCTGCGCACAGGGCACGCAGCTCTGCAAGGGCTTGTTTAGACGAGCAGGAAATAATCCAACAGCGCAGGCAGCTATTGCAATGGGAACGCCAAGCTCGATAAATTACTAAGCCAAGACAATGATACCCAAGCTAGAAAAAAATAAAAGTCTGAGAGAATTATGTTGGATCAGACCCAGAAGTCTAGAGGGTTTACGAGTCGAAGGATAGGGAAAAAAAAAAGACAATTTCCAGTTTGCTAGGCTGATGTCAAAGAGAAAAAAAAAATCAGTCAAGTTATAAAGCAAACAATCAGAAAGAGAGGACAAGAGAAAAAAAAAAGTCTAACAAACAGAGCCCTCAGATTGTTTCAGCTTATTGTGTAATAAACTTTGCAGAATGGAAGCTGGTCTGAGCTTTACTACTTCAGGACTCACGAGTTTAAAATTGACAACAGTTTTTAAAAATAATACTATTCTAGCCAGAAGCTTCACATCCCACTCAGCCTGGCTATTTTCTTCATTTTGCAAATATCAAAAATAAAGTTCTGGGGATCCTGCCCGGAGTCACCAGCCCAGAGCAAAGCCCAGGACCCCCATGAAGCAGCGAGCTTCACAGATGGAGGGAGCTGGGCCAAGGGAAAGGATTATCTGAAGTAGAAAGTTAGGCACATTTTTCACACTGTTGAAGCAATGATATTTAACCAAAGCCATGTGCAGATTTTCCTTTTTTAGGGAGAAAGTTATGAATAATATGCATGTTCTTATCAACTCATATAAGAAGAATTTAAAGCTCAAAGTTCAGCAACAGTGGATTAAACTGCTTAGCAGCACCTTTTTAATGCAACTGAATAACCTCTCTCCTTACCATACGCTCGCACTGCCCACACTGACTCGCGTTAGATCTGGCTTCACTTTATCTCGGTATCCTATACTCGCAATTTTATCTCTGCAATGCAAAAGAAAAACTGTTTTAGCTGGGAACAGAGAGAGTTCAAATAAAATCCATACGCGGTGGGCAGGCCACAGGCAACACCTCACATCTATCACGACGACTCGCCGCCCACGCAACCTCACACGCCACATGGAAAGGCGGATAAACAGTTCGACGCGCGTTTACTACCTCGAGTAATTCTGCGACAAGGCGAGCAAGCTGGCTGGGACCTTCACCCCGCTCCGGGTTCAAGCCTACAGAGTCACGGGGAGCACAGCCACGCCGGGCACGCGGCGGGCACCCGACCCGGACCCCACCCA
>NW_010533248.1:9304-9760 GCF_000687285.1 Phaethon lepturus
CCCCCGGCCCGCCGCCAGGCTGTATCGAGAAACCCCACAGCAGGGTCAGGCGGGACAGTCTCCCACCTCAAAGACACCTTTGAGGTCTCTAAACACGGCCCAAGCCCTTTGGGCAAGCGTGGCGGGCAGGAGTTGTTCCCGTGCTACAAAGAACCACAACCACCCCTCGCCCCCCCCACCCAGCCTCAGTTTCCCCAGCGTGTGGCCACGTCATCTCCTCCAACATCCCACCTGGCTGGGCCTCAGGGGTCTCTTCACCCCTGTTCCCACCTTCCCCGGCCGAGCAGCAGCAGAATGAAGGGTCTAACAAGAACCCACCCTCCTGGGGAAGGAGCAAAGGCACATTTTTCCTCTCCGCCTTGGGCAAGGCCTCACACCGTTGCCCCTTTGCAGCCAGACAAAGGGCAGCGCAAAGCCGCTGCCCCCGGGGAGAGCGGGGGGAGACACCCCGGGAAG
>NW_010533249.1:0-2858 GCF_000687285.1 Phaethon lepturus
ACTATATATATATAAAAATATATATATATATCTCCTGCCTATTTATACAGCTTGAGTAACACATCATTTATACCTATCTCTTCCCCATATCATCTGCTCTACAGATTTTGACCTAAACTGGGTTCGATTTATCAATGGGAGAAACAGTGGATCTCTGTCCATGGGCACTCTGGTTGGATCAGTGTGTACTGATCAGCCTTTTGTATTCAGCCTTTTGTATTCAGCAAATATTTCACTTAAGTAGACACATATTCTTGGTCTGTTAATTATTGACCTCATATGTTTTTGTTCTTTTTAGTAGCTACTATATTACTCCTGTGTGATGCATATGCATCTATTGAGGTTCATGTTCAAACCATTTTCTAACATATTTATAGGTGGGCCACAAAAATTGACCAGAGGCTTCCAGTGCTATTAGTTCTGTTATGGATATCACAACACATGCAGTGTCTGCCAGGGTGGAAACAAACACTTATGCTCACTGTCAGCTCTCCCACCTACTGCGCAGAAACAATACTGAGCCTTGCAGTGTCTCAGGGCAGGGCTGGGCCCCATGGGTCTGCTGCCACCCAGTCATCCCCCCCTCTCAGCTGTGACAGACACAAGGCTGCACATGTAGCAGCAGCTAGTTCTAGAGAAGGGGAGAAAATACATTAATGCATCTGGCTGAAAAGTGATCTTTCTTTTTTTCTCTGCTATAAAAATTGATTCCAGCAGACAAGGGAGTGCTTCGGCTGCTGCTAACACAGCCTGGCTGGCTGATCTTCCTAGGGAGTGGACAGGCAAGGAAAATAGCCATACAGGGATATTACTTCTTTTCCCCCTTTCCCAGTAATAAAATTTTGTGTTCTCATCCATTTGGCTCTGATAGTAATTTCCAGCTCTGCAGTCTGGGATCCCTTTAAGTGCTATTACATAATTAACAATATTTTTTGTATGTGAATGAAATACCAGCCTTGTCTGTTTGTTACTACTTACTAACTGTTAATAAGTCATTAATAAATTAAAATGGCCTCTTACCATAATGGAATGTCTTAATTTTTTTTTAAATTACATTTAGTTTGGGCCATTATGTAAGCAAATATTGTGAACTGATTGTGAAGATTGCTGCTGCTCAAACCTTCAGAATGGGGCCACAATTAAACTCAGATCTGAGTTTGAAAAGAAACAGCAATCGTGTCCAAACATGTTTCTGGCTGCAAAAGGGAAGAGGCAGAGTTTAAGGATGATTATTTTACCCCAACCTTATTTTTAAAGTTTGGGTTGACTGCTACTTGCTCTGAGTGATTGTTCTATAACCTAATAACTTTATTGTTAGGATAATTCTAATGATATGCAGTTTACTTTTTTCCCTTCCTTATTTCATCCCTTTCCTCCTAAATATTACCAGTTATATTATACAAGTTCATCTTCCCTACATATTGAGCATCCCCAGACAAGCCACAGTCTGTAATCATGCATATTTCTTTTAAAACAGTGCTTCACACTGTTTGTTGATATCTGATCATATTCTTCACAGGGCCATATATAAAGAGATTGTTGTTTGGACATTTAAAGATATACTTCTATAAAACTGCCTTGCTCTCCCGTCCTTCTATATTAGACTTTATTGTCAAATATTTTAATGGGCAGATCACTGCTAGGTTTGTGAAAGGAGAGTATTCATAGCTCTGAACTCACAAAGGAGAGGAATAAGGAATCTTATACTTACCCTTTCTCAGTCATTCCCAGTAACTGAGGTAACTGATTATTCACTTCTATGATCACAGGATGTTCTTCAATGAATACAGCTTATTGGGGAGAAATGGGAACCACCTATCTAGAAGAGGAAGAAGAATCTTTGCTGGCAGATTGTCTGACTTAAGTGAATTGCTAGTGTAAAAGACACTAATGAACTTGGTGGGGTGGGGTTCAAAGCCATGACACTTGTGTACTTAAAAGCAACAGGGTGAAGGAGCACAACTACTAGAGTAGTGAGGAATGCCACCCAACCCTCCAAAAAGGTTCCACCAAAAAGATGAGGTGGTTGACAGTCCAACTGAAGTGTCTCTCTACCAATGAACGCAGAATAGGTAACAAACAGAAGCAGCTGGAAGTCACTGTGCAGCTGGAAAGCTATGATCTGATTGCTATCACTGAAACTTGGTGGGATGAATCACATGATTGTAACACTGCAAAAAATGGCTATAAACTGTTCAGGAGGGACAGGCAAGGAAGGAAAGTTGGGGGGAGTGAACTCTACTGTCTAGGAGACTCTTGGAGTGCATTGAAGATAATTTCTTAATCCCAGTGATAGACAGCCTGACCAGAGGAGATGTGTTACTGGACCTGTTGCTCACCAATGCAGAGGAACTTATTGCAGAGGTCAAGATTGGTGGCAGTCTGGGTTGCAGTGATCATGCCTTGATGGAATTCATGATCTTAAGGGATATGGGCCAGGTGAAGAATAAAGACCCTGAATTTTAGGAGAGCGAACTTTCAGTTGTTTAAGGAATTAGTGGATGGGAACCCCTGGGAAACTGCCCTCAGGGATAAAGGAGCTGAACAGAGCTGGCAGCTCTTTAGGGACATTTTTCTTAGAGCACAAGAGCTCTGATTCCCAAGTGTAAGAAATCAGGAAAGGAAGGCAGCCAGCTGGCAGCTCTTTAAGGACTTTTTTCTTAGAGCAGAAGAGCTCTCAATTCCCATGTGTAAGAAATCAGGCAAGGAAGGCAGGAGACCAGCATGGCTCAGTAAGGACCTCCTGGTCAAACTGAAACACAAGAAGGAAATGCATAGACAGTGGAAGCAGGGACACAGATCCTGGGAAGAATATGGGGACACTGCTCAGGTGTGTAGGGATGGGATCAGGAAAGCTA
>NW_010533250.1:0-3672 GCF_000687285.1 Phaethon lepturus
GACACACTGCGAAAGGAGATATCAAATAATTACGGGCTTTAAAGTTTCTGCTTATCTATACGGGCTTTACAAAGCCGAACCGCCCACCCCGGCCGACGGGCCCGCGGGCAGACAACGTAGCAGTCCCTGCTCCCGCCTAAACGAGGGAAAAGCGGCTCATTAACTCAGCCAGCAGGACCCCGGGGTAGCCCACAGCCACCCCGGCGAGGGGATGGCCATCCGGCCGCTGGCACGGGCTTTAAAGTTTCTGCTTATCTATACGGGCTTTACAAAGCCGAACCGCCCACCCCGGCCGACGGGCCCGCGGGCAGACAACGTAGCAGTCCCTGCTCCCGCCTAAACGAGGGAAAAGCGGCTCATTAACTCAGCCAGCAGGACCCCGGGGTAGCCCACAGCCACCCCGGCGAGGGGATGGCCATCCGGCCGCTGGCCGTGGGGCTGTCCCGCTCCCCACCGCCCATCCCTGTAACTGCAGCACCCCTGTGGCCCGGGGGTGGGCGCTGGCCTTTGCTGACCTCCTGGGTCCCGTCCCAGCCGGTTACGGCATCGCTGTCAGTCCTTAGCATCTGCAGGTTACAGGCAAGTCGCTTCCGTTTTGTTGTCAAGCCATTAGAAAAGTACCTCTCTAATGCCGCGTGGGTCTGCAATCTCACTAATGACGGGCAACGGAGATTTGCTTAACAAAGCTGCACGCTGTTGTTCAGATCGCGCTGTTTTACCTGTGTGTGTTAGCATGAATGTGGTTGGACCTCCTTGGTGGCTGTCAGTCTCCCAAACAGAAAAACTGCAGCGGAAGTTCTTTCCCTTTTTTGTAGTAAAACGATGAGATTTTTTTGCCTCTCGTACAATGAACGTGGCGAAGTACAGAGGGCTCCGCCAAGGTCCCTCAAACCGAGTGGAGAATTTGACTTCCTGACCGAATTGGATGAGCGGGGGGAGCCGGAGCGTAGTGCAGACAAAGTTCCTGAAACTGTGTTATTTTTATTGCATAAGCAACCAGTACCCAAAAAGATGCTGCTGCCTCCGTTTGTGCCCTTGTGCTCAATTCCCATCGCGGTCCTGCCCTTCCCGTGGTCACGCCGGGGACGCGACGATCCCTTCGGATCAGTTCTAGTACCAAACACTGAATGTTATTGCTCTGCTAAGAGCTGCATCAACTTAAACTGCCATCTCTCACCTCTTACACCACGTCTTGTTTGCATTTTTTACCTAAAGAAAAGACCTGTTTGTTCTTGAAAACTTGGGCACTTTGGCCTCAGCAACATCCCAATTTTTCAAGTCATAGGATACAAGGTACAAGCCTGGGTATCCGGATTTGTCTGCACTAACACTTCTCCAAAGAACGATTTTGTATTTGACTTGCAGATTGGCAGCCTCTTAATTTCCCCCAATAACTGCAAAGAATCCTGTAGCTTTTTTTACATATATATTTATTTAACACTCTCCATTTACTAACCCTGATTTAAAAATAAAGAAGGGAAAACCCAAAGCTCATTTTTGCAGCTGGGGGAATGAGAAGATTATGGTCTTGGAAAGGTAACCGTAGGGTTCAGCACACCGAGTCATCGGTGGCCAGAGCAACTCTTGGAAATACCTATTCATGCTGGCAACACAGTCTTTCAAGTCCTTTGATAATTTCTTGCCAAAATTAATAATCATCTGTTCCCATGTATAGAGCACTGATGAACTTAACAATTGTACAATTTTAGGGACCTTTGATTGCAACGGCTTTTACAAATGGATACCATTGAAACGTTACACATGGTTGGTTGCCATCTCACTTGGAGGTATTACAGTATATACCATTTGTACTTTGTGCTAAACTACCATCTCCCCTATATTTACTTTAAGTGAACAATTTTTTATCTTCATTTCATCTTTCCTTGGCCTTTAATCATTCCTTTCTGTGATTTATGTTATTCAAATCAATCTCACGGGTTGGAAACTGGAAGACTGATTGGGAGCTAAACCCCAAAAAAGTCATGTTTTCATATTCATGACACTGCAGTAATTTGGAGAGCCAAAAACCCCGCCGAAAAACCAGCGATCCCAAAGCCTGTGGGGAAATGACCAAGTGCCAGCTGACGGCATCCTGATGGGGATTATAGACCCGCTACCAATGCACTTGTCTAAAAATAGACGAGCACCACTGCTTTATTACAGAGAAACCATCATTCTTAATTAAGTGCTGTACCAAATATTACAGCTAAAAGATAACATTGTAACTAGTAACCATAGAGCAATTATCAAGATTAAAAAAAAATTAAACCTAAGCAAATTAAATTAAAGACATTACCTGAGTAATGCATCCTTGGACGGCTGCCAGTTTCCTACCCTTTGAACTAAGCTCAAGTTAATTAAATGTTTAATTTTTTCATTTTATTTTTTTGGCCTTTGGCATATTCATCTTTGCAAACAACTATACTATTCTTACACCGAGAACAGAGTAGATTAGAAAAGTCAGTCAATGAAAAACAGAAGTTACCCCCATTAAATGGCACAGGTTAACCTCAAGAGCTCTTAGTCCATACAGACAAATGTAATGGATGTGACAGATTTTGTTGCTCTGCCTTTCTACCAGCACTACCTGATCAACGTCACATGTTTTACGTTCAAAATAGGTGTATGAAATTAGAATTACAGTTAGTCAAGGGGCTGGGAACTGTGGAAAGCGTTTGGAGGCTTTAAATTATATAAAAATAGATTTCTACCTAAATACTAGTGGATAAAGGGGTTTTCTATTTACTCTTCATCTCCCCACATACACCCAAGATTACCTGAAATTGTTCCGTCAATTGATCTGCTCCACCAAGTAGTATTTTTTATGGGAAAGAAAGAAGTGACATAAGCGCTCTTGCTTTAATCCCAGTTATTATTTGCACGTATCAGTGTACGTTCACAGATCAATTTGTCAGAATCCTTCACGTTTTCTGGGCCGCCAGCCTTTGTAATAACGAGGTGGTACACAACGCAGGCTGGAGACCTAAGCAGAACGTCGTAATTCACGCTAATAACGCTGCAATGAAGGCAGTGTTCATCAGATTAATGTATCGTAATCATTTTACACTTACCACAGCACAGCAAACTGTAACCGTCAGTTACTGGCCAGTATTAAGACTCAAACCATTAATGACTTAAAAACAGAGAGTGCTTTTAATGTTGCTCGTTACTAATTAAAACAGATTTTGAGAGGAGGAAATGAGCCCTATTATTAATTCCTCAAGGACCACTGAGTTGAAATTTGTATTGCGGCGGCGCATGCCGGGGCGTCTGGTCCCTCGCCCGCCCCGGCTGCCCCACTCCCCAGGGCAGGATGCGGCCGTAGAGGAGGAATTGGGCTGAGCTGTGGGTCCCCGGGGCAGGCCTGCGGGGTGCTGGCGGGACCTCACGCTGGGCACGGCCGTTTGGGGATGGGTTTTGGAGATCAACCCCAAAAATGTGTGACCAGGGTGCATTCCTCGGCGCAGCCGGCCCTGCGAGCGGCTGCCTGCACACCAAGTCCCCGGTTTATTTCCATCTCAGTGTCAGCACCGGCAGGAACAGAGCGTTAGAACTGAAGCCTCCATCATGAAATACATCCCCACCGCAGTGTGCCCGTGTAAAAGCTGTTACCTTTTAGCCGTGCCTTTAGAAAACACTTGTTTTAGAATCATAGAATTGTTTAGGTTGGAA
>NW_010533251.1:0-933 GCF_000687285.1 Phaethon lepturus
CCCCGCACAGTGACAGACCGAGGGCCATGGCAGAGGTGGGCACCGGGGCAGCAGGCAAAGCCTGAGCTGGGAGAACCCCCGGCTGCCCATTAGCATCTTTCCGCCTGGCAGCACATTCCCATGGGATGTGTTTTCCCAGCCTGCTTCTGCTGGGAAAAGGAAGGAACAACCCAGCAAGGTGCTGTCCCCACAGCCAGGCTGGCTGACGACTGTCCCCACAGCCAGGCTGGCTGAGGCGTCCCCAGCCCACATAAAGGTGCCATCCAGAGGTGCCACCCACGGCACCGCACGCGCCACTCCAGCACAACGGCACAAACATCCCATCCCAAAGGCATGAACCCCACAGCGGACACAGGCACGGCAGCCCCCACCAACACCTCTGCGGGGACCAGCCCGGGGACCCCGGTCCTTCCCCAGGTCCGCCAGCACCTGGGCTGCGCCTGCTCCGACCTGCCTCCAGACACACGGGGTGCTCCCGTCGGCCGGCTGTAATCGGAGTTTCTTACCCCCAGCTCTCCCCTCTTGCCCCATCAGCAGCATCCCAGTTGGGAAACCGAGTCTGCCAACAGCCTTAACAGGACCAGTGTGCCGGGCACCCTATGGACGCAGGGGCAGGCAGCGGCACAAGTCCCAGTCTGGGCAGGGTGTCAGCACCAAGCGGGCGAGCATGCGGGACAAAAGCCTTCCCAACACATCCCTGCGTGCAGCAGCTCCAGCCCCTCTCCTGCAGGGAATGCTTCAGCCTGACGGACCCGTGGGGGCCTGCGCGGGGACCCAGGATGGGACCACACGTGGTGGCTCCCTGCGAGCTGGGACGTGACCGCGGGGCCTGTCCGGGCTGGAAACAAGGCGGCATCTCAGCACGTGCGGCTGGACGGGAAGATCTGGCCCGTAAGAGTGGGGAGCAGAGGCTGAGGGGGACCGTTGCTCTTC
>NW_010533252.1:0-925 GCF_000687285.1 Phaethon lepturus
GCCAGCCATCCCCAAGGGCACGAGCTGCCTGCTGTGCCAAAATGCCGGGGACCTCCGCCTTCCCCCCTGGCTGGTTCCCATGCGGTCCCGTGGTGCTGGTGAAGGCTGGGGGAGATCTTCCCTGTATAGTACATAAGGCACACCCTGTAAAACCTGCTCAAGCACTGCAAACTGCAACTGCACCCTCGTGAAACCGGGGCTAGTGATAAAGGAATGGGCTGAGACGTATGGGCTCCCACTGTGAAATAGCAACGGGATGTTTCCTCGAAACCTCGGCTTCTTAATCAGCTGTGGCTCATTACCATCCCCTCCTGCACGCGTGCAGCTGAGTGTACTACAATTAGCTGCTTAGCGCCGGGACCCACGCCATTTTCCTGCCGTTCGCAAGGAAAACTCGGCTTCTGCAGCGAGGCTGGATATCCCTTATTGCATTTTAAATCCGTAGCATCAAACCAGTAATTTTCGAAATGACTTTAATGTGTCCAAATTAACAAACAGCACTAATAGAGTTACAGCGAGCGTCTGTCCACCCCGGGCTGGAAGGAGGGTGTGAAGTGGTGGATGGTGCCTGATAACAGCTTCTGGGAAGGGATGACGTTAAGTCACGAGCATTGTTACTGAAGGGCACTGGTACCCACCTCGTCTGCGGGGCCGTGCTTGGCTGGCGTCCCGCCCCGAGCCTGGCACGGGGCTGGGGCAGGGTGTGGGGCATGCAGGGCTTGCCTCCAGGGCCGCTCAGAGGGGGATGTGGAGGGGCGTTGGGTACCCCCATCCCTTCCCGGCTGTGCTCCCCCGCCCTCCAGCCGGCAGGTTGTGATGCGCGCCGGTGCGAGGGGGACGGTCCTGCTGCTCCGATGGCAGCTGGTGCACGTGGTGCTGGCGCTGGCTTTCTGGGGGCTGGCACGGGGGGGCCGGGGTCTTTCCC
>NW_010533252.1:943-1294 GCF_000687285.1 Phaethon lepturus
GGGTGGGGCGGGGTTTCGGGGGCAGCCATAGGATGCTGCGGGTAAGGTTGTGCCGTGCAGCACCGGTGCTAACTGTGAACAGCTCTGGAGCATCCGCGTTAGCTCCCCTGCGCACAAGCTCTGAGCAAAGTTTCAGCTTTCTAAGGAGCTTCCCAAAGTAGGTGAATAAGAACTTGAATAAGGGATTTATTAATTAACAGTTGCCATCTTCACCCCCCACAGATTCCCATGCCAAGCCTGGTGCTTCCCAAGCCCTCTGAGCTCTCAGCAGGCGGACGCGGCTGCTCGCGGAGGGCACAGGCTCTCGGGGAGATGGAGCTGTTGCTAATTAACAAAAAGGACAAGAAAATT
>NW_010533252.1:1359-1578 GCF_000687285.1 Phaethon lepturus
GGATAGCTGGCAGAGAGCAAGATTTATGACATTGTGTGTGGAGGAGAGATTTCTGATAGTGGACGGCTCTTTAATCTAGCAGGAAAAAAAAACCCACAGCGAGATCCATTGGCTGGCAGCTGAAACCAGACAAATTCAGAGTAGAAATCAGTTTGAACACAGAGGGTAATTAAGCACTGCGACCATTTCCTTGCAGACTCGGTGGACTCTCCGTCAGCC